>NC_085021.1:23494501-23615501 GCF_963692335.1 Osmerus eperlanus
CCCCCCTCCCTCCCCCCCTCCTTCCTCCCCCCACCTCCGAACCCCCTTCCTCCCCCTACCTCCTCCACTCCCTCCTCTCTATTCCTCCCTTCCTCCTCTCTCCCCCCTCGACCCCTCCCTCCCAGCAGACCATATTTTCCATCTCTAGATAAGGAGGGACTGTTCTCTCTGAGCAGAGCAGGGGCAGAACACACTGAAATAAAACAGCCAGTGTTTTGGCTGGTGTGTGTGTGCGCATGTGTGTGTTTCTTACCTTAGCTTCACATTTTCTGTGGGTGGCTGTTTTACACACTGAGAAGAAAAGGAGAGAAGGGGAAAAGGAGAGAAGGGGAAAAGGAGAGAAGGGGAAAAGGAGAGAAGGGGAAAAGGAGAGAAGGGGAAAAGGAGAGAAGGGGAAAAGGAGAGAAGGGGAAAAGGAAGGAGGAGAGGGTAAGGAAAGGGTTCATTAAAAAACTTTTGCTGGTGTAAGACAATGGTAAAGGAGAAGAGAGAGACAGAGGGAGACAGTGAGAGACAATTATAGAGGGACAGAAAGAAACAGAGAGGGAGACAGAGAGGGAGACAGAGAGAGAAACAGACAGAGACAGAGAGACAGAGAGGGAGACAGAGAGGGAGACAGAGAGAGAGACACAGAGAGAGAGAGACAGAGAAACAGAGTGAAACAGACAGAGACAGAGAGACAGAAAGGGAGACAGAGAGAGACAGAAAGGGAGACAGAGAGGGAGACAGAGAGATCACCTCTGCAGAAGGAGCCCACATTGTCCACACTCTGCCGACACACACAACACTGACGCCTCTTCTTAAAGGTCTTCTCCTTGAAGGCATGTGGCTCCCCTTTCCCCACCTACCACAGAGAGAGGGGGAGGGAAGGAGGGAGGGGAGGGAGGAGGAGGGAGGAGGAGAGGGGAGAGGAGGAGGAGAGGGAGGAGAGAGAGGGAGGGAGGAGAGGGAGGTGGAGGGAGGAGGAGAGGGGGAGAGAGAGGAGGGAGGGGAGGGAGGAGAGGGAGGAGAGGGAGGGAGGGAGGGGAGGGAGGAGGAGGAGGAGAGAGAGGGAGGGAGGAGAGGGAGGGAGGGAGGGAGGGGAGGGAGGGGAGGGAGGGGAGGGAGGAGAGGGAGGAGAGGGAGGGAGGGAAAGGGAGGGAGGAGGAGGGAGGAGAGAGAGGGAGGGAGGGGAGGGAGGAGAGGGAGGAGAGGGAGGGAGGGAAGGGGAGGGAGGAGGAGGGAGGAGAGAGAGGGAGGGGATGGAGGAGAGGGAGGAGAGGGGGGAGGGAAGGAGGGAAGGGGAGGGAGGAGGAGGGAGGAGAGAGAGGGAGGGAGGAGAGGGAGGAGAGGGAGGGAAGGGAGGAGAGAGAGGGAGGGAGGGGAGGGAGGAGAGGGAGGGAAGGGGAGGGAGGAGGAGGGAGGAGAGAGAGGGAGGGAGGGGAGGGAGGAGAGAGAGGGAGGGAGGGGAGGGAGGAGAGGGAGGAGAGGGAGGGGAGGGAGGAGAGGGAGGAGAGGGAGGTGGGAGGAGAGGGAGGGAGGGTGGGTGGGTGGGGAGGGAGGGAAGGAAGGAGGGAAGGAGGGAAGGAGGGAGAGGGAGGGAGGGAGGGAGGGAGGGAAGGGAGGGAAGGAGGGAAGGGGAGGGAGGAGGAGGGAGGAGAGAGAGGGAGGGTGGGAGGAGAGAGAGGGAGGGTGAGGAGAGGGAGGGAGGGTGGGTGGGTGGGTGGGGAGGGAGGGAAGGAGGGAAGGAGGGAGAGGGAGGGAGGGAGGGAAGGGAGGGAGGGAAGGAGGGAAGGGGAGGGAGGAGGAGGGAGGAGAGAGAGGGAGGGGAGGGAGGAGAGGGAGGTGGGAGGAGAGGGAGGGAGGGAGGGAGGGAGGGAGGGAGGGTGGGTGGGTGGGTGGGTGGGGAGGGAGGGAGGGAAGGAGGGAAGGAGGGAAGGAGGGAGAGGGAGGGAGGGAGGGAGGGAGGGAGGGAGGGGAGGGAGGGAAGGAGGGAAGGGGAGGGAGGAGGAGGGAGGAGAGAGAGTGAGGGAGGAGAGGGAGGGAAGGAGGGAAGGGGAGGGAGGAGAGAGAGTGAGGGAGGAGAGGGAGGGAGGGAGGAGAGGGAGGGAGGGGAAAGGAGGAGGGGTATTCACAGGTCAGACACACACCTATAAACACATCCTGTCTCGTCAGGCATATTACATTTTGACAGTTCTGCTCTGTCTGGTTCTGCTGTCTGGTTCTGCTCTGTCTGGTTCTGCTGTCTGGTTCTGCTCTTTGTGGTTCTACTGTCTGGTTCTGCTGTCTGGTTCTGCTCTGTCTGGTTCTACTCTGTCTGGTTCTGCTCTGTCTGGTTCTGCTGTCTGGTTCTACTGTCAGGTTCTACTTTCTGGTTCTGCTGTCTGGTGCTGCTGTCTGGTTCTGCTGTCTGGTTCTGCTCCATCTGGTTCTGCTGTCTGGTTCTGCTGTCTGGTTCTGCTCCATCTGGTTCTGTTGTCTGGTTCTGCTGTCTGGTTCTGGTTATACTGTCCGGTTCTACTGTCTGGTTCTGCTGTCTGGTTCTGCTGTCTGGTTCTGGTTATACCAGGGGTCCCCAAACTTTTTTCTGCGAAGGACAGATATTTTTTATTTTCTTTAATGTGGGGCCGGGTCGGTCTGTAACAGAAAATTACATGGGCCGGAGTTTCTACCAGTATTATTGTGGAGATTTTATTATGATTTTAAATGTATTTATTAAGCTAGATTAGTTTATTATTTTGTTATGCTCCGTACATCCGCTTATTAAAAGAGCATTATGCTGTTGAATCTGCTGTCTGGTTCTGGTTCTACTGTCTGGTTCTGGTCCTGCTGTTTGGTTCTGCTGTCTGGTTCTACTGTTTGGTTCTGCTGTCTGGTTCTGCTGTTTGGTTCTACTGTCTGGTTCTGCTGTATGGTTCTGCTGTATGGTTCTACTGTCTGGTTCTGCTGTCTGGTTCTACTGTCTGGTTCTACTGTTTGGTTCTGCTGTTTGGTTCTGCTGTCTGGTTCTACTGTCTGGTTCTGCTGTTTGGTTATACTGTCTGGTTCTGCTGTATGGTTCTACTGTCTGGTTCTGCTGTCTGGTTCTGCTGTCTTGTTCTGGTGTGTGTGTGAGTGTGTGTCTGTGAGAGTGAGTGTGAGTGTGTGTGTGTGTCCGGAGGGTGGGACAGGCAGCAGTGGAACAGAGACAGCTTGTTCCAGAGGTGAGGTCAGTGCTACAGTGTGACACATTTCCTGTTCCTGCTGTACACACCAGCCCTTCCTCCCTCACTGGCATAACCCTAACCCCCTCTTGAGGCTAACAGACTAGGATACAAGGAGACTAGGAAGCTAGGAGAAGGGAGGGTTTAAGGCTAATACAGAAGGTTAGAGGTTAGTAGTTAGGGTTAGGGGCGAGTAGGGAGGGTTAGAGTCCATTAGGGAGGGTTAGAGGCTGGTGGGGAGGCTAGGGAGGGTTAGAGGCTAGAGAGGAGGCCAGCAGGGAGGGTTAGAGGCTAGAGAGGAGGCCAGCAGGGAGGGTTAGAGGCTAGAGAGGAGGCCAGGGAGGGTTAGAGGCTAGAGAGGAGGCCAGCAGGGACCGGTTAGAGGCTAGTGGGGAAGCCAGGGAGGGTTAGAGGCTAGAGAGGAGGCCAGCAGGGACCGGTTAGAGGCTAGTGGGGAAGCCAGGGAGGGTTAGAGGCTAGAGAGGAGGCCAGCAGTGAAGGTTAGAGGCTAGTGGGGAAGCCAGCAGGGAAGGTTAGAGGCTAGTGGGGATGCCAGCAGGGAAGGTTAGAGGCTAGAGAGGAGGCCAGGGAATGTTAGAGGCTAGAGAGGAGGCTAGCAGGGAAAGTTAGAGGCTAGCAAACTGGGCAGGGTTAGGGTTAGATGTTATCATGTCTCTGCTGCCTGCAGATCCTCAGCCTGGCAGGGAACTCTACTGAGACACACACACATGTTTATACACACACAATCTCACACACACTCACACAGACACATGTTTATACACGCACACACATGTTTATACACACACATTCACACAGACACACACACTCTCACACACACATGTTCATACAAACACACACACACACTGTTACACACACATGTTCATACACATGTAACAGACGTGGTCTTGCTCCGTCAGAGGTATACAGGCCGATGTTCGCCCCTCACTGGGGTCGCACATGCCACCTCTTACCTCCAGAGCACGACCACTACCAGCTACGCCAATGAAAAGCTAGCTATTTGTTGACGCGGGTGGCCTGTTACATACCTGAGGAGTCAGTTTTACCGATACACACCGGCTACACACACATACACATTTACATGTATTCATTTAGCAGACACTTTTATCCAAAGCGACTTCCAAGAGAGAGCTTTACAAAAAGTGCATAGGTCAATGATTATAAACAATGAGATAGCCTCCAAAAAACATTGCGCAAAGCAACTTGCAATTGTCATTCGATGGCCTTTATAAATGAATGGGAGAGGTAATAACACAGCAGAACTGCCCAAGGTGGGAGAGGAGGGGGAGAGGAAGGTGCGTCATATGACCGGCCTCTAACTTCTCCAGGAGACGGTCTGGGCTCGGGATCTTGTGACCTGTATTACGGACAGAAGATGCTTTCCCCGTCATTTGATACAACCACGTAGCGGCAATTTGGTAAAAACTCACAACCCTAAAAGAACTAGCACGAACCAGTGCGAACCCCCAGAACAGGCTACCAACCCAGAAACAAGATCCCAAGTTCTCCCATCCTACCGCGCACAAACATGCTCTACTGTCCCTGAGACGGAGGAACATCATCTTGGTCAGAAATCATTCAGAAAATAGGTTTACGACGAGCGTGCGCGCAGCTGGGACACGCCATCCTTCTGTCAGATACAGCCCGAGCGTGTGCGCGTGCGTGTCCGAGCTCTTGCTGTCCAGGGAAGCATCGTACAGCCGGAGTACCCCCCTGCTCTGTTGCGCAACTACGCAATTACAGTTATATTTACACCAGTATCATTATCTTAACAGTAAAGCTAAAAGCGGATCCGTTCTTACCTTAGTACTCATTCTGTCTTTCAGTCCAAGTTTTAGACTTTTGTCGACTTTTTATTCTGAAGTCTCACATTCTACTGAAAAGTCCTCAAAACATAGTTCGCGACTGGGAGTTGAGTTGTTGTCGTCGTGAGCCCCGTCCTCCCTCCGTGCTCCAGGGAGGGGCGGAGTTAGAGAGGAAAGGCGAGCGCAGATTATGTTACTGGAATTCCTCGCTGTGATTGGTCAAATGAGGGAGGGCAAAGAGAAGGATTTATTGGCTAAAAGTGAGAATTAGGTATGTGATTTCTGGGGGCAAGTCAAATTATTCCACCAACGCATGTTAAAAAGCAGGAGGGCCATAATGGTTTTTCATATGATACCATGCAACTGGTTAGCAGACCAAACCAGACTGGTTGTTCCTCTCACCTTGCCGGCAGGACGAGTCATTAGAACGATTACGTCAGCTGCCTTTGGCGGGAGCAGGAGGCCCTCAATTATACACAGGACCGCGCAGAGACAGCCCAGCACGCGCTTTACCCACTTGCATTACTATTAGCACGGGGAACTGAAGACTCGTCGGTTTATGCCACATTCAGTTTGATAGCGACCTCTAGTGGTGTAAATGTGAAACTGCAGCAAAAAAACTGACGCAGAAAGGTGAGTACCCAGAGTTCTGTCCTTTTGCAGAGCAACTGTAATTGGCAAACCAGTAAAATTATTTTAATCTGTCCTGGGTACAGCCCATATATTCTAAAAACACTGGACACAGTAAGACATACCCGTCAAGGCACTTCACCCTACTTGCCCCGGGGGAATGTCCCTGTACTTACTGTAAGTCGCTCTGGATAAGAGCGTCTGCTAAATGAATGTAAACACCCCTCTTTTCACCGGGAGTCTCCTGTATTTCACACCGATCTCCCGCCCCCCTCCCGTTTTCTTATTTCTCCCGTGAAACTCCACTAATTTGTATGGCCCAAACCTCGTTATATCAATATTCACATCAATATTCACATCAATATATTATTCCAAGGTTGTCCAGTTGCCAGATCTTGTCTGAAACGCCTCCTACGCACATAATACATATATCATACAATTTTTAACCCATTTGTGACCTCAACCTGGCAACCTACAACCCAGTTGCGCTGTTGATATCTGCGCAGGTAGACGGGAGAATTTGAATAGTAGACAGGGGAATTTGAATCAAGAATCAGTGGAAGAAATGGCATTAAAAGTCTCAGGTGGTGCTATGCCGGCAAAAAAAATATGGCTACAAATGTAACAATATATGGACGAGCTTTATAACTAAGGGACTTATTTATGTGTATTTAGCCTGCCTCTGGCATTCTCTGTCTCTGCCCCCCCCCCCCCCCCCCGTTCTGAGGTCTCCCGGATTTTGGTACTCAAATGTTGACAGGTATGCAGTAACAGCCCCTCAAAAGTGAAGCCAAAGCATATCGATCGCCCCCTGATGGCTGGCTGCAGTATAGGTCATAATTCCTGCCCCTCCATGTTAGCGGATGGGTGATGGACCAAACAAAAAAATTGAAGTGCATGTCTAATACAGTTTTTTCAAATATGGTTTCTGTCATTATAGGTAGTTCTTATCACACTGTTGTCTGCTAGCTGTTTTTAATTTGTTGTTTGACGATATAAAAAGGGGTTAGTGTGTGCTTGCAATTGGGTCGGGCGAGTGCCAATCGGGACATAGATCCCACGGCTCCACCACCCAATCACTACTGTGCACTCTGGCTACAAATAACATTACCAGCGCAAGATGGCAGCACCCGTATCCGGGATATTTTGGCTTCATTTTCATCCAGTGTGAGAAAGCGGAGTTGTTGCCCCTTGGTACAGCCTAGTATCTGGAGGTACTGGTGCATGCTGGGTAGAGGACAGGGTGCATGCTGGGTAGAGACATAAGGTGCATGCTGGGTAGAGAGACAAGGTGCATGCTGGGTAGAGAGACAGAGTGCATGCTGGGTAAAGAGACAGGATGCATGCTAGGTAGAGACGAGGAGGAGAGGGTGGAGGAGAGGTGAGGAGGGAGGAGGGGGACTGGGGAAGGGGGGAGGGTGGGGGTAAGGAGAGGTGAGGAGGGAGGAGGGAGACTGGGGAAGGGGTGAGGGTAGGGAGAGGTTAGGAGGGAGGGAGGAGGGAGACTGGGGAAGGGGTGAGGGTAAGGAGAGGTGAGGAGGGAGGAGGGAGACTGGGGAAGGGGTGAGGTATTTGCTCATCTTCCTGGTATTTCCTGCCCAGTAAAACATGTCTGTAGCTACATCTCGGCTGGACCATGTTGATGAAGAGAGGATGGAGGGATGGAGGGGGGAGGGAGGGGGGAGTTCAGAACAGGGAAAGACAAGGGGGGCAAGGGAGAGAGGAGAGAGGAGGGAGGAGAGGTTGGGGAGAGAGTAAGTAAGTGCAGGGGCACCTCTGCAGGACAGGAAGCTGGGGAGGCTGGAGCTGGGGAGGGGATCCAGCTGTTGGCCTGGGAACTCAAGTCAGGGTCACATTCCCAACTACTAATAGAAGAGAAGCAGATTGATGTCTGGAGAAATGGAGATAGAGGAAGAGAGACAAAGATAGAGATATAGATTGAGATAGGGACAAAGAGGTAGACAGAGAGATAGAGATACAGTGAGAGATGGAGACATACAATATATGGAGATAGAGAGATAGAGCCAGAGAGTTAGAGACAAAAAGGTAGAGACAAAGAAAAACAGAGATAGAGAGGTAGAGACATAGAGAAAGAGAAATGGAGAGAGGGAGGGGAAGGAGAGGGAGAGGGAGGAGAGGGAGGAGAGGGAGAGGGAGGAGAGTGAGGGGGAGGAGAGGGAGGGGGAGGAGAGTGAGAGGGAGGAGAGGGAGAGGGAGGAGAGGGAGGGGGAGGAGAGGGAGGGGGAGGAGAGTGAGAGGGAGGAGAGGGAGAGGGAGGAGAGTGAGAAGAGAGGGAGGGGGAGGAGAGTGAGAGGGACGCTGTGTTGTGGAGGAATGATTGTGCAAGACAGCACTAAGCCAAAGAGTTGATGAAGAACAGCTGTTGAAGAAGAAATGGAGCTGGAATGAAGGAGAGAACAAGTTAGAGACAAAGAGAGGGAGGGAGAGAGGGAGGGAGATAGGGTGGGAGAGAGGGAGAGAGAGAGAGAGGGAGAGAGAGAGGATGGAAGAGAGGGTGGGAGAGAGGGTGGGTGGGAGGGAGGGAGAGAGGGAGGGAGGGAGAGAGGGTGGGAGGGAGGGTGGGAGGGAGAGAGGGAGGGAGGGAGGGAGAGAGGGTGGGAGGGAGGGAGGGAGAGAGGGAGGGAGGGAGGGAGGGAGGGAGAGAGGGAGGGAGGGTCGGAGATGTTGTAAAGAGCCAGAACCATGTGAGTAAACAAGGCAGGTCTTACTGTCTGTCCACCTGTCTGTCGCTGTCTGTCTGTCCACCTGTCTGTCTCTGTCTGTCTGTCCGTCCACCTGTCTGTCTGTCTGTCTGTAACCACATTACTGCTACCAGACACAGTGTAAAGTAACATCTCAGCTACCAGACACAGTGTAAAGTAACATCTCAGCTACCAGACACAGTGTAAAGTAACATCTCTACTACCAGACACAGTGTAAAGTAACATCTCAGCTACCAGACACAGTGTAAAGTAACATCTCAGCTACCAGACACAGTGTACAGTAACATCTCTACTACCAGACACAGTGTAAAGTAACATCTCAGCTACCAGACACAGTGTAAAGTAACATCTCAGCTACCAGACACAGTGTACAGTAACATCTCTACTACCAGACACAGTGTAAAGTAACATCTCTACTACCAGACACAGTGTAAAGTAACATCTCAGCTACCAGACACAGTGTAAAGTAACATCTCAGCTACCAGACACAGTGTACAGTAACATCTCTACTACCAGACACAGTGTAAAGTAACATCTCAGCTACCAGACACAGTGTAAAGTAACATCTCAGCTACCAGACACAGTGTAAAGTAACATCTCAGCTACCAGACACAGTGTAAAGTAACATCTCAGCTACCAGACACAGTGTAAAGTAACATCTCAGCTACCAGACACAAAAAAAAAAAGAGGAGAGAGGAGGAGAACAGAGAAGCCTAAGACTGAGTAGATTAAAGCAGAGCAGACAACAATAGAGTACAATAGAGTACAGTAGAGTACAATAGAGTACAGTAAAGTACAATAGAGTACAATAGAGTACAGTAGAGTACAATAGAGTATAGGAGAGTCCTCATCAAGTACTCATCAACGATGCAAACTTTTGTTTCAAAACCCTTTCTTCACACACAGTGAAAGCAGAGGAGACTCACGTGTGTGTAAAAGAGACAGCCGGCATGGAGGAACTACACACGCTAGCAACCACACTGACGTCACGCCTCTGATTCCAGAACGCTGGTCGCTGTTCTAATGGCTTGCCAATGTTGAGGTAAAGGTTAGGGTTAGGGCTTGAACATTTGCTGAATAGTACAGCAAGCCATTAGAACGGCAACCCCTGGTCACAGTTTTTGATAGGTCACAGATTTCAGTACAACACCGGCATGCTGTCAAAGCACACACAGGGCGGCACTATGCCGGCTTTGTTTGGTTCAGTGTAAACAAGCAAAGCAGACATAGTGGCAGGTTTTATTTACGGCAACTTTGCGGGGCCTCTGGCAGCAGGACACGACAGCTGCTCAAGACTTTGGCCTCCAGATCAAGGTTCCCACAATGCACTGCACGTGCTGGAGCATGGGGAATAACACCAGATGACACACACACATGCTCGCACACACACTTGCTGCACACACACATACAGACAAACAAATGCACACACAAAATTTCACATTCTCAGACACGTTCACACCCCAACACTTGTACACAGCCTAAGCCAGCACAAACACATAAAGTAACTAGTATACACAGCCTAAGCCAGCACAAACACATAAAGTAACTAGTATACACAGCCTAAGCCAGCACAAACACATAAAGTAACTAGTATACACAGCCTAAGCCAGCACAAACACATAAAGTAACTAGTATACACAGCCTAAGCCAGCACAAACACATAAAGTAACTAGTATACACAGCCTAAGCCAGCACAAACACATAAAGTAACTAGTATACACAGCCTAAGCCAGCACAAACACATAAAGTAACTAGTATACACAGCCTAAGCCAGCACAAACACATAAAGTAACTAGTATACACAGCCTAAGCCAGCACAAACACATAAAGTAACTAGTATACACAGCCTAAGCCAGCACAAACACATAAAGTAACTAGTATACACAGCCTAAGCCAGCACAAACACATAAAGTAACTAGTATACACAGCCTAAGCCAGCACAAACACATAAAGTAACTAGTATACACAGCCTAAGCCAGCACAAACACATAAAGTAACTAGTATACACAGCCTAAGCCAGCACAAACACATAAAGTAACTAGTATACACAGCCTAAGCCAGCACAAACACATAAAGTAACTAGTATACACAGCCTAAGCCAGCACAAACACATAAAGTAACTAGTATACACAGCCTAAGCCAGCACAAACACATAAAGTAACTAGTATACACAGCCTAAGCCAGCACAAACACATAAAGTAACTAGTATACACAGCCTAAGCCAGCACAAACACATAAAGTAACTAGTATACACAGCCTAAGCCAGCACAAACACATAAAGTAACTAGTATACACAGCCTAAGCCAGCACAAACACATAAAGTAACTAGTATACACAGCCTAAGCCAGCACAAACACATAAAGTAACTAGTATACTAACACCACCTCAGTGATGCTGTCCCCAACAGCTCTATTGTTTCCCACCAGCTGTTGCTGCCTCCAGCCATGTCATACAGACACAGCCTAGATAGATGCATCCTGCCTTTGGCTTGGACAAACATTCTGGAAACCTAAAAGTAGTTTATATTTTAACAAGCTAACGTAACCCCCCCCCACCCAACCGCCCCCGTGGTCTCACCTTGGTCTGCCTCATGGTTCCCCTGCCCTGGGGGTAGTGTTTCGGGGCCCTGCCCTGGGGGCCGTGTCTTGGGGGCCCCGGCCTCAGCTCCAGGGCTGTCTGGTCCTTAGCACACCAGTCCACACTCAGAGCACAACCCATAGAGACACTGCTGCTCTCTCTCTGTTTACATCTGGCGTAGCTCTCTCAGTCTCTGTCTGGCTCCGCTCTCTCTGTTTACATCTGGCCCCACTCTCTTTCACTTGCTCCCTCTCTCTCTCTCTCTCTCTCTCTCTCTCTCTCTCTCTCTCTCTCTCTCTCTCTCTCTCTCTCTCTCTCTCTCTCTCTCTCTAACTCTCTCTCTCTCTAACTCTCTCTCTCTCTCTAACTCTCTCTCTCTCTCTCAGGCTCTGTCTTCCAGCCCAGGCGATCAGGCAGCTGTTAATGTCAGCAAGGAGAAGAGTGGAGAGAGGGAGGAGAGAGGGAGGAGAGAGGGAGGAGAGAGGGAAGAGAGGTGAGGCCCTTCCCCCCTTTCTGGTGTTCCCTCTTGCTGTCCTGTCTGCTACTGTGTGGCTACTCTCTCTCTCTCTCTCTCTCTCTCTCTCTCTCTCTCTCTCTCTCTCTCTTTCTTTCTCTGTCATTCTCTACCTCCCTCTCTCTCTCTCCTTCTCTCTCTCTTCCTCTGTCTCAAACACACAAGCAGTACTCTCCCTGTTCATAGTCACACTCTGATGTACAGTAAACTGTCTCTCTCAACACTTACAATATAAACAACTTAATGTCTCTACTTCACACACATGCAAGCCATGTACTTTCTCTCTTTCAGAGTTACTGATTGAACACAACTGTTCAATCAGAAACTCGCTCTCCAGATCTCCATCTCTTTCTCTTCACCTCTCCCTCTGCCTTCCACTCTGTGTCTGGCACACACACACACACACACACGCACACACAATACTTCTCTGTTTCTTGGTCCCTCAATCCATCTTAAACCCCTACTGTTTTCCTGCTCTTGCACAAATATACACAGACACACCACACACACACCACACACACCACACATACACTCAAATGAACCACACACACATACACACTCACCAGACATTGTCTGTATTGTTTAAATAGCTTTCAGAAAACAAACAAACCACAATGTGGTTGGTTTGTGGTAGGAGAAACACTGTTGCCCCAGCTAGAGTTGATGTTGCAACACAACCAGAGTTGTCCTTGTTGTGTAGCTAATGGGACACCTGCTCATCTCCTCTTATACCCCCTTTCCAACAAAGTGAACCAGGAGCTGGTGTTAGAGACGGTTCGGAGATGGTTCAATTTGCAAGCCTTCTTAGAACCGGTTTGCTTTTCCACGGGCTAGAGAGCCACCACAGAGCCACGTCATTACGTCACTGTATACGTCTCATCTTTCCCAGCAACGCTAGCGCGGCAGCGCCAAACACAAAGCAGAGCCCGTCTAACGGCTGTTTATCAATCCGAAGAACACTAAGAATGCGAGGTTGAGATGCCTGTTTTCTTGGCTATTGCGCAATACCCTGGACTCGCAGCAGTATGACAACACTGGCATTATCAGTGCAACATTTGATAAACTTTTGCTGTATAGTGCTTGTGTATTACATTTGTGTTAAATATAGGCTCATACTTAATAAGGTTCAAAACAAACTCAACATTTGTGTTTGTCATTTCACTCATTTGATAGGATTATGATAAAATGCAGCAACTAGTGTCTGCACTGCACTGCGATGCTAGGATATCAAAAAGTCGGAGCAAATTTACAAATTAGCCGTTTCATCAATAAAATAAGCACATTTTCAGCAACTACACTGCCCACTTTATATAGCACATTTCATACAAGAATTGCAGCTCAAGGTGCTTTACATAAAATCAATAAAAACAATAATACAAGTGATAAACAATTCAAACAAAAATAAAAATCCCAATAAGATCTCTGTTCAAGAGAGAAACCAACTTTAAACATGCATCTTAAAAGTAACAATAATATAATTAATAATAGTAGGAAAACCCTTTTGAGATAAAATTACTTAAATGCTTCGGTAAAAAGGTAGGTTTTAAGCTGTCTTTTAAAAATGTCTAGAGTGTTTGCTTCCCTAATATTTATGGGTAATTTGTTCCATAGTTTTGGGGCGTAATTGACAAAGGCCGAATCACCAATCTTCTTATGACTGCTTCTGGTGACCTCTAATAGGCCTGCATTTGATGATCGCAGTGTTCTAGCTGGTGTGTAGTTTATAAAGGAGTTAGCAATGTAGCTAGGTCCTTGGCCGTGTAGAGCAAAGGATTCTGTTTGTCTTGTTGGTCACGGTAACCCCGCCCCCGACGCAAGCGGTTCTTACTTGGTTCCTACTCTAGCCCAGCTCCGATGCAGTGCTCCTTGCGAACCACGTTCCCTGGTTCGGAGCCGGTTCTCAGGCTGTTGAAAGAAAAAGAACTGGTTCGAGATTAAGCACCGGCTCCGAACCAGCACCCAGAACACGTTGGTGGAAAAGGGGTATTAGAGAAACCACCCTGCTTGGAGAACCCACCCTGCTTGGAGAACCCACCCTGCTAGGAGAACCCACCCTGCTTGGAGAACCCACCCTGCTAGGAGAACCCACCCTGCTTGGAGAACCCACCCTGCTAGGAGAACCCACCCTGCTAGGAAAACCCACCCTGCTAGGAGAACCCACCCTGCTTGGAAACCCACTCTGCTAGGAGAACCCACCCTGCTAGAACTTTCTTCTTAAAAGAAACATTCTTGACGTGCCTCCAGAATCCTCCCTCCCTTCCCTCCCCCCCTCCCTCCCCGCCTCCCTCCCTCCTCTCCTTCCTCTTCCCCCCTCCCCATCGTCTGTGTGTGTGTGTGTGTGTGTGTGTGTGAGGGGGTGGCTGGTCCAGGGTGTGGAAATCATGCCTGCCAGCCCTCTAGGCTCTCAAACAGGAACAGAATAAAAACACCAGCCACAAACATACACACACTCACGGCAGAAACACTACACACACAATCACACACACACTGCACATACATGATGCACACACAATTACACACACTTGTACCAAACCATACATACCAACCAGGGCCCTGACCACGTCGCAGAGGGACCCTGAGCTAAACTATGTAGACAAGAGAAGATGCAGTGGATGTCATTTCCTGTTTCGCTGAGTCACTTCCTGGTCCCAGATGACTCAGCTGAAGCAGGATGTCAATGTTCTGACCCTCTTTAAAAGCGAGGATTAAGAGGAGGAGGAGTAGCAGGAGAAGGAGGGGAAAGAGGAGGAGGAAGAGATGTTTCATGGGAAAATGTCAAAGTTGAGCAGTAACTGTGATCGCATGCAGCTGTTCCAGACAAGAGTTGACTGAACCACAATGAGTCTCTCTCTCTCTCTCTCTCTTTCTCTCCTCCCTTCTCTCTCTCTCTCCCTTCTCTCTCTCTCCCTTCTCTCTCCCTTCTCTCTCTCTCTCTCCCTTCTCTCTCTCTCCCTTCTCTCTCTCTCTCTCTCTCTCTCTCTCTCTCTCTCTCTCTCTCTCTCTCTCTCTCTCTCTCTCTCTCTCTCTCTCCCTCCCTTCTCTCTCTCTCTCTCTCTCTCCCTTCTCTCTCTCTTCCTTCTCTCTCCATTCTCTCCCTTCTCTCTCCCTTCTCTCTCCCTTCTCCCTTCTCTCTCTCTCCCTTCTCTCTCCCTTCTCTCTCCCTTCTCCCTTCTCTCTCCCTTCTCTCTCCCTTCTCTCTCCCTTCTGTCTCCCTTCTGTCTCCCTTCTCCCTTCTCTCTCTCTTCTCTCTCCCTTCTCCCTTCTCTCTCTCCCTTCTCCCTTCTCTCTCCCTTCTCCCTTCTCTCTCTCCCTTCTCTCTCCCTTCTCTCTCCCTTCTCCCTTCTCTCTCCCTTCTCTCTCCCTTCTCTCTCCCTTCTCCCTTCTCTCTCCCTTCTCTCTCCCTTCTCCCTTCTCTCTCTCCCTTCTCTCTCCCTTCTCTCTCCCTTCTCTCTCTCCCTTCTCTCTCCCATCTCCCTTCTCTCTCCCTTCTCTCTCCCTTCTCTCTCTCCCTTCTCTCTCCCTTCTCTCTGTCTATCTCTGCTTCCCATCAGGGATGTGGGAGGCTCTTCCCCTCATCATACCAGGGTAGAGGTCAGAGGTCAGAGCCTGGTCTCAGGGAAGGGGGGACGAGGGGAGGGGGAAGGAGGGAGGTGGGAGAGTACGGGGGAGGGGGGAGTGAGGAAGGTGGGAGAGTAGGGGGAGAGGAGAATTTTACGGAATATCATAAATACTTATTCCTCTAGAAAGAGACGAAAAAATAAATGTAGTTGCAAATTGCTTGTGGATGTGTCAGATTTGACCAGTGAGAAACGTGAGATTGTGGAAATAAGTGGTATTATGACTATTACTGTGTTATGCATTCCTGCCTTCCCCCTGGATTAACCTCAGCCATACTATGGTCTGGATCTGCCCATTCCCACAGCAACAGAGCTCCCCTAACAGAGGCCACGGCTCCCTCTAGGGGCAAGCCTGAGTTCTCACAGGAAGTAGTCATTTAGCCTTTAGTCATTTAGCTACACAGCAGGCACATTGTAAAGTAACATCTCAGCCACCAGACACAGTGTAAAGTAACATCTCAGCTACCGGGCACAGTGTACAGTAACATCTCAGCTACCAGACAAAGTGTAAAGTAACATCTCAGCTACCAGGCACAGTGTACAGTAACATCTCAGCTACCAGACAGTGTAAAGTAACATCTCTTCTACCAGGCACAGTGTAAAGTAACCTCACAGCTACCAGACACAGTGTAAAGTAACCTCACAGCTACCAGACACAATGTAAAGTAACATCTCAACTACCAGACACAATGTACAGTAACATCTCAGCTACCAGACAGTGTAAAGTAACATCTCAACTACCAGACACAATGTGAAGTAACATCTCAGCTACCAGACAGTGTAAAGTAACATCTCAGCTACCAGGCACAGTGTAAAGTAACATCTCAGCTACCAGGCACAGTGTACAGTAACATCTCAGCTACCAGGCACAATGTAAAGTAACACCTCAGCTACCAGACACAGTGTAAAGTAACATCTCAGCTGCCAGACACAATGTAAAGTAACATCTCAGCTACCAGGCACAATGTAAAGTAACATCTCAGCTACCAGACACAGTGTAAAGTAACATCTCAGCTGCCAGGCACAATGTAAAGTAACATCTCAGCTGCCAAGCATGGTGAACATCAAATATGACAATTACAGTGCAACAGCATCTGTATATCAGTGTTCTACACTAGAGGGGAGCAGAGTCACAACAACGACCAGAGGCTATTTTCAAACTGTCGGAGTCACAGTTAGACTAGGCCTTTCATTCATTGTTCAAGAAAACATTTCCATAATTATGGTGCCTGTTTTGTAAAGTTTACATGATCACACCTAAAGTCTAATTCGAACTGAACACCTTTGTCTTCTGTTGCGCATTGTTGCAACTTAATTTAACAGTTGTGAAAGAATGAGATAAAGAGTGAGAATGAAAAAGAAAGCGGGAGAGGGAGTTGGAGAGGAAACAAAAAAGAAAGGCAAAAATACAGTGAAAGATTTAGAATGAATGAGAAAGGGAGAGAGACGATGAAAGAGGGAGCAAGAAAAAGACAGAAGAGAGAGAGGCCAGATTTGGTGGTTTTAGGTCGTCTCTCTGCTCCCTCACACATTTCCTCAATGGTCACCGTAACCACGGCAACTCCCCAACTGCTCAATCATTGTTTTGACAACCTAACCAACTCCCCGCACATTCCTCTGCAGCCTTCAGACTGGAGCACAGCTACGACAGACTAATGATTACTCCCTGAGACACCTCTGTGTGTGTGTGTGAGTCTGTGTGTTTGTGTGTGGTGTGTGAGTGAGTGAGTGAGTGTGTGTGTGTGTGTGTGTGTGTGTGAGTGTGAATGCGTGAGTGTGTGTGTGTGAGCGTGTGTATGTGTGTGTGAGTGTGTGTGTGTATATGTGTGTGTGAATGAGAATGTGTGTGTGTGTGTGTGTGAGTGTGTGTGTGTATGTGTGTGTGAGTGTGTATGTGTGTGTGTGAGTGAGTGTAAGTGTGAATGAGTATGTGTGTGTGAGAGTGAGTGAGTGTGAATGAGTGAGTGTGTGAGTGTGTGAGTGTGTGAGTGTGTGAGTGTGTGAGTGTGTGAGTGTGTGAGTGTGTGGTGTGTGAGTGTGTGGTGTGTGTGGTGTGTGAGTGTGTGAGTGTGTGAGTGTGTGGTGTGTGAGTGTGTGGTGTGTGTGTGTGTGGTGTGTGAGTGTGTGAGTGTGTGAGTGTGTGAGTGTGTGAGTGTGTGGTGTGTGAGTGTGTGAGTGTGTGGTGTGTGAGTGTGTGAGTGTGTGAGTGTGTGAGTGTGTGGTGTGTGAGTGTGTGAGTGTGTGGTGTGTGTGTGTGTAACTGATAGACCCAGGGCAGTCTGGCAGGATGAAGACATGACACAGAGAGAGAGGGTTTGGAGGGTCCAGACGAAGACATGAAACAGAGAGAGAGGGTATCTACACAACACTCTCTAGTTGGTCTGGATCGTCATGGAAACACTGGGAAGCACCTCTGGACGTCAGAGTTTCTGCTCAACAGGAAATGAGCTTCCTGAGTCAGGAGGCCAGTCTGAGGGTGTGTGAGAGTGTGTGTGTGAGAGAGAGTGTGTGTGTGAGAGTGTGTGTGTGAGAGTGAGATTATGTGTGTGAGAGTGTGTGTGTGAGTGTGTGAGTGAGCGTATGTGTGTGAGAGTGTGTGTGTGATTGTGTATGTGAGAGTGTGTGTGTGTCAGAGTGTGTGTGTGAGTGTGTGAGAGTGTCTGTGTGTGTGTGAGAGAATGTGTGTGTGTGTCTGCAGGAGAGTTTGTGTGTGTGTGTATGAGTGTGGGTGTGAGAGTATGTGTGTGTGTGTGTGTTTGTGTGTTTTGGTGTGTGTGAATGTTTCCTATCCCAAGATAATTTATAAAATGGTTCTGATTTTAATCACACTCAGATTAATGTTGTTGTGTGGCTTCTAAACATTCAGCCCAGTTCTATTTACAAAGTCTTCACTGTGTGTGTGTGTGTGTATGCATGTGTATGTGACTAACTCTAGGGGGGGTCAGATGGCTGAGCGGTTATGGAGTCGGGCTATTAATCAGAAGGTTGTTGGTTCGATTCCCGGCCGTGCTAAATGATGTTGTGTCCTTGGGCAAGGCACTTCACCCGTAGCCTGGTCCTAACCAGACCCTCGTACATTTCATTTGTACAGAGGGTCTGGGATCGCTCCATTGACAAGCGTTAACTTCTTTGAAGGCGGGTACTCTGTTGAAGTTTAAAACTATTGGATCTGCCCAGAGCCACTCTGATCTGCCATAACCAATCGCTAGCGTTCGCCTTAGACAACTCCTTCACCACGGAGCTAGCTGCCGTAGCTGGAAAATCAAACTTTTCCCTAACCCCCTCTCGGCTGCGTTGCCACAACCGCAGAATAGCTTTGCTCGCATCTTTCTCCGCCGCCATTACTGAACTACAACTCAAACTAATGCACGACATCAACGTCATCGTTCTCAGCCACTCCCTCTATTCGCAGATTGGACCTACAAAAAAATTGTTTCTGAAAACCGACTGATGCATTGAAATCCCAGACCTAGTACAGAAGCAAAATCCAAATTGAGCGGAAGTACGTAGGAGGGCAGAGCCAGGCTACTTCACCCTACTTCCCTCGGGGGAATGTCCCTGTACTTACTGTCGCTCTGGATAAGAGCGTCTGCTAAATGACTAAATGTAAATGTAACTAGTGTGTGTGTGTGTGTGTTTGTGTGTGTGTGAATAAGCAGATCAGAGGTCATTTAGTGTTTGCCCTGTTGCCATGACAACAAAACAACTTGAAGGTAAAATATTTTCAGTAAAAGGAGATAAGCTTTGTCCCCTATTAACATATTGTGACCTAACGACCTAACTTTCCAGCCAATGATATTCCAGCAATTCTGTTCCAGCTAATCATCTTCTGAGAGGCGAACCTTCCTCCTTGGCCTTATTCTGTGAATATCCTCCTCTCTTTTTCCCCTTTCCTCCTCTTCGGTATCAAGCTGGACGGGTGACTACATAACACTCCTAAATATTAAATGTGGAATTCACAGACAAAGCGAGAGAGACAGCCTTGTCTGTGAGGCTGCCAGATAAGTCAAGTAGCAATAATGCAGCTTAGCTGTTCCCTGCCTGTCCTCTTCCACCTCTCCTCCTCCTCCCCTCCTGTACCTCCTTCCAGGATACATATGTGACCAAACAAGGCCTTACTGCTGCTGGGAAACAAAGTTGTTGTTCTCTCTCTCTTTCTCTCTCTCTCTTTCACACACACACACACACACACACACACTAAACTGTGAGCAAATAGCCCAGTAGTTGCGTGGGTTGAGGGCAGAGGCTGGAATGTTGCAAATTGCTGCTGTATGTCATAAATAACCATGCCAACTATCTCACTACTCTCAAACTACTTTCTGTGTGGAGGGATGGAGGGGTGGAGGGATGGAGGGGTGGAGGGGAGAAGGGGTAGATGGAAGTCTGGAAAGGAAGAGAGAGAGAGAGATGGAGGGGTGGAAGGGTGGAGTGCTTGTGGTCTGACAGGTCACCGAGTTTTCTCCTTATAGATCGTTTCCATGGAGACCAGACCAGTGACTCACCCTCAGAAGGAAGCAGCCAAACCCTTTTGGGACAGGCCTCAAGTTCCCTCCCTCCCTCTATTTCTCCCTCTGGAGGAACATACTGGTTCTCTCTCCATCTCTCTCTCTCTTTCTCTCTCTCTCTCTCTCTCTCTCTCTCTCTCTCTCTCTCTCTCTCTCTCTCTCTCTCTCTCACACACACACACATACACACACACACACACACACACACAGACACACACACCCTTTCTTCATTTCCCGTCTCTCTCTCTTCTGTGGAATGTTGTGTTCTCTCCAGAGTCCTGGCTCTGGTTTCACGAAGGCGTAAAGGCAAGAACAATAGACAAGTGTGTCCGGAGGGAGAGGGGAGGGAGAGGGAGGGAGAGGGAGGGAGAGGGAGGGAGAGGGGAGGGAGAGGGAGGGAGAGGGAGGGAGAGGGAGGGAGAGGGAGAGGGAGGGAGGGAGGGAGGGAGGGAGGGAGAGGGAGGGAGGGAGGGAGAGGGAGGGAGAGGGAGGGAGAGGGGAGGGAGAGGGAGGGAGAGGGGAGGGAGAGGGGAGGGAGGGAGAGGGAGAGGGAGGGAGGGAGGGAGGGAGAGGGAGGGAGGGAGGGAGGGAGGGAGGGAGGGAGGGAGGGAGGGAGGGGGAGGGAGGGGGAGGGAGGGAGGGAGGGAGAGGGAGGGAGAGGGGAGGGAGAGGGAGGGAGAGGGGGAGGGAGGGAGGGAGGGGGAGGGAGGGAGAGGGAGAGGGAGGGAGAGGGAGGGAGAGGGAGAGGGAGGGAGAGGGAGAGGGAGGGAGGGAGGGAGAGGGAGGGAGGGAGGGAGGGAGGGAGAGGGAGGGAGGTAGGGAGAGGGAGGGAGGGAGAGGGAGGGAGAGGGAGGGAGAGGGGAGGGAGAGGGAGGGAGAGGGGAGGGAGAGGGGAGGGAGGGAGAGGGAGAGGGAGGGAGAGGGAGGGAGGGAGTTGGGTGGCGAGGCCGTTCCTCAGTTAGTAATCACGTTTATTCAATTTCAATTAATTCACTATAGATGCAGCTAGGGGCACCGTCTGCTCTGAGATACAATGCTGAGGGTAAGTATGGCTAACACAACGCTCATCTCAGTCAAATTCTAGCACAACAGGGGCACCACATACACACAGCAGTCTCATACATTTGTCTCGTCTGGCATGTGGTTTTGTGTTGGGGAATGCGTCGCTGCTCTCTGCTCGGATGTCGAAACTGTGTCTCCGTTCGGTGCGGCAGGGAGCCGTGGCGAGCAGAACCATAATGTCAAGTATTACAATCATGTGTTGTACCGTGTGAAATAAAGTATCAAGTAAATACTATACTGAGTCCTCCTGCCTGAACCTGCATATACACTGTTACTATAATAACATCCTGTAGATACACTGTTACTATAATAACATCCTGTAGATACACTGTTACTATAATAACATCCTGTAGATACACTGTTACTATAATAACATCCTGCATATACACTGTTACTATAATAACATCCTGTAGATACAGTGTTACTATAATAACATCCTGTAGATACAGTGTTACTTTAGTAACTACCTAAGCAAACACTGTTACTATGGTAACAAGCCCCAGAATCATTGTTGCCACAGCAACAACTACAGATACACTGTTACTACAGCAACAACCTACAGATATAGTGTTACTATGGCAACAGTCCACAGATAAGGTGGACTAAACCAATGAAAACGAGCCATGTTCTTTCAGTGAACTGATGGTGTCTTTATTGATACAGAAGCATCCATTACATGAACACAGTATTATTACTGGTGGTGGGTTAACTAACACAGCATTCAGGCAGCTGCAGAGATGCTTGGGCTGTGCTCATGTTTTTCCACAGTTCACTTGACATCCTGGGTCTCAGAAACAACCTTGCCGTCCACCAGCGTCTGGGTGACTGTTAACACCTTCGTACTCTTCGTCACGTGGGACGTCTTCTCCAGCTCTACAGCATCCTCCAGTCTACAGGGGGGAGGAAGGGGGGAGGAAGGGGGGAGGAAGGGGGGAGGAAGGGGGGAGGAAGGGGGACAGGGAAGTGAGGAAATACATCACACCACTAGTCATATGATTTCCATATGAAAGCCACGCTCCCAATTTTTTGCATGGGCCTAGTTTGCATGTGATTTGTTGATTTATCTAAACAGGACAAGTAGAGCTGAACATACACAAGTCATACAAAGCCCCACAGACCAGTCCAGCTCTATGGAAATGTTTAGATGGGATAAATATTCAACTGCACGAAAGCTAACTTGTTTGGTTTTAGAGTATGGTTAAACGCAATGCTATGCTTTTGTAAACTAATGTATGCTAAATTAAGCTAAGCTAAGATTAACTAAACTATAATATGAAAAGTAATTCAATGTTTTGCTATGCTGTGCTGTGCAACACTATGCTATGCTATGTTGTGCTGTGCAACACTATGCTATGCTATGTTGTGCTGTGCTGTGTTGTACAGCTGTGGCCAAAAGTATTGGTAGTGACACACATTTTGTGTTTGCAAAGCTTGCTGGGCCTTCGCATAAAATGACTGATGAAGCTTGCGCAAGTTCAGTCAGGCAAGACCGATCCCCGTTCCCTGGTCGGGCGGTCACTAGGGTTCAGGTCGATTAGCGCTCCCGCTATCAATTAATGGTGTCACATGATCCGTGCCTTTAAATATTATTCTCTCCCTGTGTAGTTTGTCCATGCTATCAAGTGCGCGACCCTCCACCACCCCGTCGCCACCCGGTTCCTGTCTCAGTCTTCGGCTCGATTGGTCGTCGGCTGCCGCCACCGCCACCAGTGTCTGGACTCCGTGGGGGATTCTTCTTCGGGCGTTGGGCAGGCGCCCGTTGATCTATATAATTCCCCGTGGGGTTCAAGCTCCAAACACCACAGTACATTTATTATTCTGTAATAAACATCTTTCACTCATCCCAGGTCTCTCCTGATTGAACTAACATAATTTCAGTAAGTCATATCATCATGTAATAGTAAACCAGCAAACCAGCTATCATCATAGTAAACCAGCAAACTTTGCAAAAAACAACATTTGTCATTGCCAAAACTTATGGCAACGACTGTACTTGTTATGATATAAAATGCTATGCTATGCTACTACTGACTCACTGGAAGTCCTCCCCGTCCAGCAGCCTCCTGTAGGTGGCGATCTCAGCCTCCAGCTTCATCTTTATGTTGAGAAGGGCCTGGTATTCCTGGGTCTGCAGGGAGACGCCAGTGCGTAGCTGCGTTAGCTCCGCCTCCCGCTGCAACAGCATGCTGTTGTACTTGTCCATCTCCAGGTTGTAGCGCATCGCCACGTCTCGCAGTGTAGCCTCCAGGGACGATCTCTGGAAGGTTGGGAGCAGAGAGATCACAATGTGTACTGTGCCTTTAGCAGGGTACTATGAAAATATGAAATGTTTCCTTTTTATTGTGTTATTGTCTTGGCTGGTTATGTAGTGTTGGATGGAGTTAATGCCATGGCTGGTTGGATAAAGATTGTTGGATGAGTAAGATCGATACTGTTACTGTTTTGGAGGTTCAATGATGTGATTGATTTAGTGACAGATATGGGAAGTAATGAAGTACAAATAATTTATTACTGTACTTTTTCTGGTATCAGTACTTCCCTATAAATTCTTCTGGTAACACTTTATAATAAGTCAACGCTTTTTGGCATTTACAAAGTGTTAACTAATAGTTAGTTAATCCTTTATAAAACATTTTGAAACATTAACAATACATTATTAAATAGTTAATAAGCTTATTATTAAACACTATGCTGATCATTAATAAACACTGTTAAAAATTATGCATTTTATTCATAATACAATTAATAAGGTGTTTGATAACTGCATTATCATACTTTATACACAGCTTGTTAATATAGTTGCAAACCAGTAGTTTAAAAGGTGTTAATGGTACATGAGCTGGTATAGAAAGCATTAGCAAATGGTGAACAAACCATTTACATTACCTTTATAAAGCATGAGTAAATAACTAACAACATATTTACTTATGTCTTTAATTAATGTATGCCAAGTCGAATACAGGATGTACACTATGCTTTGCAGATATCTTAACAACTATTTTATAAAGACTTACTAATGATGCAACTTCTGATTAGTAATGCAAGTTATAAAGCATTTACTAACTGTTAGTTAAGGCTTTTGCGTGACCTAATCTAAAGTGTGAACTATTTATGCCTTATTAAGCATTTATAGAAAGACTATAGGCCTATAGATGTTGTGTTTTTGTTTTTTAGAAGAAATAGCTGTTAATTTATTTACCTGGGTAATAAAATAGTATTTTATTTCCATTAAGAAGCAATACAGTAGAATTGGTATAAAAGTTGGTTACCCGAAGCTGTATTTTATTTTCCAAAAATGGCTGTAATAAACTGCAAATGTTTAGCTAACTATAGTACTCCTCGACAGGTCTGCAAACGCCTTTGAAAGCAGAGATTTGTTAAAACGTTTGTTAACGGAGATCGTAGGCTGAGGTTTACAAACAAAACATTTTAACAAATTGAGGTGACATTTGCTGACCTGTCGAAGAGTAAACATTTGGTTTCTTATATACTACAACAATACGTGGGAAGATCCCAAATCAAACACGGCGAATCTGGAGCAGACGCCATCTTGTCAGAGCAATCAGCTGCACTTGTACTGGTGACGTCACTACATCTCCAAGGCAACATATCAACAACTCTTTTGAGAACGTCTTCTGAACCAATAAGAACAGCATATTGGTTCAATTGCAACAACAGTACGAGCGTTCTGATTGGCTAATGGGTAGTCATGCCCATAGTATATATGTCTATGGTCATGCCAGCCGCGTATTAAGTCTTTATATATATCTATGCGCGTATTGACCTCATCTGCGGTCTGATACGTATTCTTATTGCCCTCCGCTGATGTCATCTTCAAAATGAGCGAGATCGAGGAGTTTTACTATCCAGATGACAATGAAGACCTCCAGCTGAACCTCGCCAAAACAGAACTTCTCATCATCCCGGCTAAACCCTCCATCTCCCACGATCTCTCAATCACCCTGGGATCTGCGACGGTGACCCCTTCATCCTCTGCCAGGAACCTTGGGTTTACCATGGACGACGAGCTCTCCCTCACGGCCCACATTGCTGCGGTCTCCCGGTCGTGTAGATTCACCCTCTACAACATCCGGAAGATCAGGAGATACCTGTCTGAGCACTCCACCCAGCTGCTAGTCCAAGCACTTGTCCTCTCCAAGTTGGACTATTGCAACTCGCTGCTCACTGGTCTCCCAGCATGTGCAACCCGTCCTCTTCAGAGGATTCAGAACGCAGCGGCCCGCCTGGTCTACAATCTACCCAGACGCTCCCATGTTACCCCGCTCCTCATCTCTCTCCACTGGCTACCTATCATGGCCCGTATCAGATTCAAGACCCTGGTATTGACCTTCCGAGCAGTGAACGGGACTGCACCCGTCTACATCAAGTCTCTCCTGCAGCCCTACACCCCCACCCGTCACCTACGGTCTTCTTCAGACAACCGCCTGGTGGTCCCACCGCTCAAGACCGCCCGGTCCCAACACAAGCTCTTCTCCTGTCTGGCCCCCCAGTGGTGGAATCAACTCCCCACTTCCATCAGAGACACTGACTGTCTCTCCACCTTCAAGAAAAGGCTCAAGACGCACTTGTTCCGGGAGTACAACGGTACTTAGGAATGGTTCGCTTGACCCGATGTTAGTTTCCTCAAGGATCACAATGACTCTTGCTTAGAGACTTGTTGCTCTTGTGGTTAGTGGTAACTGACTTAAATTTTTGTACTCGCTGTGATATATTGTTTTATTATTGTTGCTTGCTTTTTTTCCACAGGTACACTTTCACTTATAGCAGTTCATGTTGTTTAATTGTAACTTATTTAACTACATGCTCTTATGGTTCTTCCCTTTGGCACTTATTTTGGTTGTTCACAATGTGTGCTTCATGTTTTGGCTGCTCGCAATGTTTGGGGCTATCTCGTTGTTATGATCAGTGACCTATGCACTTTGTAAAGCTCTCTCTTGGAAGTCGCTTTGGATAAAAGCGTCTGCTAAATGAACTAGAGAGGGTACAATTTCTGGGGAAATTGTAGGGTGTGCTTGCTTGTGTCGGTTGCACAGGGGTCCGTTTTTTAATGACATTTTTACAACTGATATTTCTGTATATTTTATATAAAAATGCATAGGGCCTACTTATTATTTATAAAGATTACATAGATTTAAAAGCATCTTTTTTTTGCTGCACATTTGCAACTCAAAATACGAGTTAAGTGTAGAATGAAACATGATGTCTTCTCATTTCCCCTGCAAAAGGCAGCCTAGCTGAATCAAAACGAATACATTTGGCAGACCGGTGTAAAAATTGACCTAATCTCTATGACTTAAACATCCTTTTAAGTTTTCCCTTCTCGTGATATTTTCAGGCATTTAGCCTACTCATATTGCATTCATTCATTAATAAAGAACCCCCTTTGAAGATTATTCTACGACGTTACCGGCAGTAGAAGATGGAATCGCGATTCAAACAGTACCATCTGCTAACTGAAAAAATGCCCCCAAAAACGTAAATAAGCTTGACATTTATTTAGTGGAAAATCGCTCATTCATAAAAAGCTCACTGGTAGCGATCATTGTCAGTAACAACGCAAAATGCGATATAGCCCTGTGTGGAGAAGCTGCCCCGGTAAATTCTACTACAGTACACTAGACTACTGCTGTGTTCGTCTTGGTAGCGATTGCGTTGGTTGAATTCGATTGAACGTTCCGTTGTACGGTTTAGGCTGAAATTAATTATTTTCATGAACAGATTGACAAAGTTTAGGCTGTGGCAATGAAGTTCAGGTTAGTAGTCAGATAGTTTCACCTATTGAAATACTTTTGATTTATGTAAGGGGAGTGCCGAACATGTTCTGTCGCCGTTTGACTTCCTAAACAGCTGTGTAGATGTTTTTGTGGTGTGTCTCGCGTAAGCTACAGCGTTGCAGTGAGCAACACTGGTTTGAAACCACAGGTAATGATAATTTCACCAACAAATCGTTTACTTGTAATGTAATGTCATAATAAATCCTACAACGAAAATGTATTTGTGAGGAATGTTTATTTTAACGATTGAAAACAGATGCATCATAGACCACTGTAGTAGCTATGTGTTGCCCGGGCAACAGAGGCTAATATCATGCTAATGCTTCAGTGAAATAGTAGACTACCGTTTCCGAAAGTAGATGTGGGCCTACTTCCTTAATAATATCAGCTAATATTGTACATTACATTTCACAATTGTGTTTCACATCACAAAGTAAAATGAGTAAATAGTTATCACCCTGGCCTCTTTGCTTGTGGTGTTTCTGCAGCTGTCTTGCAGTAAAGCTATAGTTAGCCTAGCTATCCCCCAAGTTCACAGATGCGAAACGAATGTTCTGCTACAGGTAGTCACGCGTGTTTTCGTGACGTTAGTGACGTAGTGACGTTAGTAACGTCAGTGACTGTGGCTAGCAAATTAGCCACCGTTAGCTTCACTTTTTGCCACAAAAACTTAACTTCAGCCTAAACCATGCAACGGAACGTAAATAAAAATACAAGCAACTCAATCGCTACCAAGACGAAACTTTTGACACCTAGGTTGTCTATGTAGGCCAAATATTGACAAAGATTTAGGGGGGCAAAAATAAATAATAATAATAAATATATATGTGAGAAAACAAAGGTTGTGCTCTCGCCGAAGGCTTGAGCACACCCAATAAATGTAAATGTAAATGTAAGACATCAACAGCGACAAGGAAATTATCACCTTTCTAAAAGAGCAGAAAAGTGTGAACACAGAGATAAACGACAAGCGCTAGGCAGATTGCTAGGTTTGGTTGCTCAGATTTCAGATTGGTTGCTAGGTGCTAACACCTGAAACACACCGTGAGAAGACGAGTAGAGCTGAACAAAACGACATGTTTTAAATGAAAAGAGCTAAAAATGCCAAATAATAAACAACTTACTAACCTCGACCGTTCAGTCATGCCGGGAAATATCGTATCGACCGCTGTCACTCTCGGCTAGTAGAGCTAAGCAGTTAGTAAGACACATGCCTGTCATTACTTCAATAAAATAGTAATTTTGTGTATCACATTGTGTTGTGTCTGTTTCCTTTTGAGAAACGTATGTTCAGCCTTTGTGAACGTGAGGTTCGAGAATGGACAAGAATACCTTAATAAACTAGAGAGGGTACAATTTCTGGGGAAATTGTAGGGTGTGCTTGCTTGCGTCGGTTGCACAGGGGTCCGTTTTTTAATGACATTTTTACAACTGATATTTCTGTATATTTTATCTAAAAATGCATAGGGACTACTTATTATTTATAAAGATTACATAGATTTAAAAGCATCTTTTTTTTGCTCCTCATTTACAACTCAAAATACGAGTTAAGTGTAGAATGAAATATGATGTCTTCTCATTTCCCCTGCAAGAGGCAGCCTCATAGCTGAATCAACGAATAGCTACATTTGGCAGACCGGTGTAAAAATTGACCTAATCTCTATGACTTAAACGTCCTTTTAAGTTTTCCCTTCTCATGATATTTTCAGGCATTTAGCCTACTCATATTGCATTCATTCATGAATAAAGAACCCCCTTTGAAGATTATTCTACGACGTTACCGGCAGTAGAAGATGGAATCGCGATTCAAACATTACCATCTGCTAACTGAAAAAATGCCCTCAAAAACGTAAATAAGCTTGACATTTATTTAGTGGAAAATCGCTCATTCATAAAAAGCTCACTGGTAGCGATCATTGTCAGTAACAACACAAAATGCGATATAGCCCTGTGTGGAGAAGCTGCCCCGGTAAATTCTACTACGGTACAGTACTAGACTACTGTGTTCGTCTTGGTAGCGATTGCGTTGGTTGAATTCGATTTAACGTTCCGTTGTAAGGTTTAGGCTGAAATTAATTATTTTCATGAACAGATTGACAAAGTTTAGGCTGTAGCAATGAAGTTCAGGTTAGTAGTTAGATAGACTTTTGATTTAAGTAAGGGGAGTGCCAAACATGTTCTGTCGCCGTTTGACTTCCTAAACAGCTGTGTATGTTAGATGTTTTTGTCGTGTGTCTCGCGTAGGCTACAGCGTTGCAGTGATACACTGGATTGAAACCACAGGTAATGATAATTTCACCCACAAATCGTTTACTTGTAATCTAATGTCATAATAAATCCTACAACGAAAATGTATATGTGAGGAATGTTTATTTTAACGATTGAAAACAGATACATCATAGACCACTGTAGTATGTGTTGCCCGGGCAACAGAGGCTAATGTCATGATGCTAATATTTCAGTGAAATAGTAGACTACCGTTTCCGAAAGTAGATGTGGGCTTACTTCCTTAATAATATCAGCTAATATTGTACATTACGCATCACAATTGTGTGTCATATCACAAAGTAAAATGAGTAAATAGTTATCACCCTGGCCTCTTTGCTTGTGGCGTTCCTGCAGCTGCCTTGCAGTAAAGCTATAGTTAGCCTAGCTATCCCCCAAGTTAACAGATGCGAAACGAATGTTCTGCTACAGGTAGTCACGCGTGTTTTCGTGACGTTAGTGACGTAGTGACGTTAGTAACGTCAGTGACTGTGGCTAGCAAATTAGCCACCGTTAGCTTCACTTTTCGCCACAAAAACTTAACTTAAGCCCAAACCATGCAACGGAACGTAAATTCCAATAGAAGCAACGCAATCGCTACCAAGACGAACCTTTTGACACCGCCGTTGTGTATGTAGGCCAAATATTGACTGAGTTTTAGGGGGGCGAAAATAAACAATAAATAAATAAATAAATATATATGTGAGAGAACAAAGGTTGTGCTCTCGCCGAAGGCTTGAGCACACCCAATAAAGAGAAACAGGAAAACAATAGTGAGAATGCTTAACAGCATTCTCACAATAATAATAATAATATATATGTGAGAGAACAAAGGTTGTGCTCTCGCCGAAGGCTTGAGCACACCCAATAACTTATAAATGTTTAATAAGGCAGAGATAGTTCACACTTTAGATTAGGTCACGCAAAAGCCTTAACTAACAGTTAGTAAATGCTTTATAACTTGCATTACTAATCACAAGTTGCATCATTAGTGTTTATAAAATAGTTGTTACGATACCCTTGTGAATGTGAGGTTTGAGAATGGACAAGAATACCTTAATAAATAACACAAAAGCCTTAACTAAAAGTTAGTAAATGCTTTATAACTTGCATTACTAATCACAAGTTGCATCATTAGTAAGTGTTTATAAAATAGTTGTTAAGACATCTGCTAAGTATTAGTGTACATCATGTATTCGACTTGGCGTACATTAATTAAAGACATAAGTTAATATGTTGTTAGTTATTTACTCATGCTTTGTAAAGGTAATGTAAATGGTTTGTTCACCATTTGCTAATGCTTTCTATACCAGCTCATGTACCATTAACAGATTAGAAACTACTGGTTTGCAACTATATTAACAAGCTGTCTATAAAGTATGGTAATGCAGTTATCAAACACCTTATGAATTGTATTATGAATCAAATCCATAATTTTTAACAGTGTTTATTAATGATTAACATAGCATTTAATAATAAGCTTATTAACTATTTAATAATGTATTGTTAATGTTTCAAAATGTTTTATAAAGGGTTAACTACCTATTAGTTAACACTTTGTAAATGCCAAAAAGCGTTGACTTATTATAAAGTGTTACCATTCTTCTGACAACTTTTTACAAAAAATGTTAACACAAATATCACAGTTTTAACACAATTTTCTACACCGTTTTTACACTGTTCTTACACCGTTTCACACTGTTGTTACACTGCTGTTAAACCTTTTACACCGTTTTTATACTGTTGTTACACAGTTTGTTCATTGTTATTAAACTGTTATTAGACTTTTTACATCGTTTTTACAGTTTTAACACTTTTTTTACACTGTTCTTACACTGTTCTTACACTGTTGTTAAACTGTTTACAGTTTTACACTGTTGTTACACAGTTTTTACATTGTTATTAAACTGTTATTACACTTTTTACATAGTTTCGACACAGTTTTTACTCTATTTTACGCTGTTTTTTTATTACACTGTTATTACACTTAGGACACTTTCTATACAGTTTTTACACTTATTAAACTGTTATTATGTTGTTATTACACTTTTTACACTGTATATACACTAACATTACACTGTTGTTACACTGTTTCAGAAAGGGAAGTAACAAAGTACATATACTTGGTTACTGTACTTAAGTAGATTTTATCTGGTATCAGTACTTTTACTTTTTAACTATTACTTTACCTATTACATGTTTTACACAAATGTCTGTACTTTCTACTTCTTCACTGTTATTACACTGTTATCAAGTTTTCACACCGTTTTTACAGTTTGTACATTGTTATTAAACTGTTATCACACTTTTTACATAGTTTCTACACAGTTTTTACTCCATTTACACAGTTTTAACACTGTTATTATGTTGTTATTACACTTTTTACACTGTATATACACTGTATTTACACTGTTATTACACTGTTATTAAACTGCATTTACACTGTTATTAAACTGCATTTACACTGTTATTATGTTGTTATTACACTTTTTACACTGTATTTACACTGTTATTACATTAACATTACACTGTTGTTACACTGTTGCAGAAAGGGAAGTACATTTTCAAACCAGGCTCCTAACTTTAGTTTTAATATATATTTGGTGGCATAATCAATATAATTTCTTGTCATTGCGCACCTTTTTTCATTTCCTGGCTATCATGCACAACAAATGTAAGTTAGTCTACGAAGCTACCATGGAGCAAGGCAGAAGGCAACAAGAAGAATGGCTAATGTTATGGATGAGACAGAGGGAGTTAACAATGTCAACATGACTGAGAATAGATACATTCCTGATCACCCATGGCCATATATGAGTATGTTTGAAATTGTTTGAAATTTTCTGCATCACAAAGGATTCCTGGTGAATGCTTGGTGTCTATTGTGTCTTTTTGTATTAATATAATATGAGGTCCAGTTACCAAGCGTGACACTAAAACAAGTAGTAGTAATGGCTACTTTTTACTTAAGTAAATGTCAGAGACTATACTTTACTTTAACTTGAGTGAAAAGGTGTAGTCAGGATGTATGTACTTTTGTCATCTCTGCGTGTAGCTGGGAGGGTTAGTGATGTGATGGAGGGTTAGTGATGTGATGGAGGGTTAGTGATGTGATGGAGGGTTAGTGATGTGATGGAGGGTTAGTGATGTGGTGATGTGTAGCTGGGAGGTCACCTGGCTGATGTGGGACTGCAGGTCTATCTGGAGAGTTTGCATGGACCTGCGACTGTCACTCACTGTGGCGGCGGCCTGCTGTAAAGACGCTGTGTTCTCTGTCACCTGGACCTGCACCTCTGTGATCTGGACACACACCACACACACACCACACATACACCACACGTACACCACACACACACACACACCACACACACACACACCATACACACCATACACACACTCACCACACACACACACATACACACACACACATGCAAAAACACACATACAGACACACCCGCATACAAACACACACAAACACACACATCAGTTAACCAACGTCTGCACATTATATTGTTGAGGTGTCAGTAAAGATTCAACTAATAAACTGTAAACACAACAGTCATACTTTGGTTTCATGCCATGCTTTCAGCTCCTCCTGGTTCTTCAGGGCCATCTTCTCGTACTTGGCTCTGATCTCAGACATGATCTGGGCCAGGTCCTGGCCTTTAGGGGAGTCCACGTTCACCTGCACTCCAGACTGGGACACCTGGGCACGCAGCTCCATCACTTCCTGTTACAGACAGGTTTTAAGAGAACTGATCGTTTTCAATAAAAACAATTGCTGATGTTGAAAAGTTGTGGGTAGGGGTAAATGATATGTGAACACGGCAAATTATCATACTCAACCCTCCCTGTGATACGTCATTATCATACTCAACCCTCTCTGTGATACGTCATTATCATACTCAACCCTCCCTGTGATACCTCATTATCATACTCAACCCTCTCTGTGATATGTCATTATCATACTCAACCCTCCCTGTGATACGTCATCATCATACTCAACCCTCTCTGTGATACGTCATTATCATACTCAACCCTCTCTGTACGTCAGACGTCCTCATAAAGGCCCTCATACATCAATGTTTAACTTCAAACATTTTGACCACTAGGAGCAAAAAGAGCTGTGAATAACCAGAAAATGATCTAAAGTAACACTTTTGCGAAGATTTGTTGGAATCAAGACCAGCATCGATGAGTTTAGGCATGTGTGAGTATCAGCCAGAGGGGTATAACCTAAAACGAAGGTTTTGGAGTTTAGTTGCACTTTACCACTCATCTGTGAATCTATGGGCACCGTCCTGACCACTACAACCATTGTAAACATCCTCTTCTATCAAGATGCATTTTGCATTTTCATCTCCTGCAGTGGCCTCGTCCAAGTCAAAAGAAGGGCGGGGCTTACAGCCTGGTGGTTCTTCTGCAGGGTGATAAGCTCCGCTTTCAGGGACTCAATGTCGCTCTCCAGGTGCAGATGCATCACGTTGGTGTCATCCAGAACCTTCCGCAGCTCAGCCAAGTCAGACTCCACCGCCTGGCGCACCTGCCTCTCGTACTCCAGCCTGTACACAACCACAACCACCATGAACACAACCACCATGAACACAACCACAACCACCATGAACTTGTTTAACTGCATGTTTAACTGCATGCTCTTATGGTTCTTCCCTTTGGCACTTGGTTTTCCACAATGTATGCTTCATGTTTTGGCTGCTCGCAATGTTTGGGGCTATCTCGTTATTATGATCAGTGACCTATGCTCTTTTGTAAAGCTCTCTCTTGGAAGTAGCTTTGGATAAAAGCGACTCCTCCTCCTCCTCCTCCCCACACATGCATGCACACACACATTAACTTCCCTCCTCCTCCTCCCCACACATGCATGCACACACACATTAACTCCCCTCCTCCTCCTCCCCACACATGCATGCACACACACATTAACTCCCCTCCTCCTCCTCCCCACACATGCATGCACACACACATTAACTCCCCTCCTCCTCCTCCCCACACATGCATGCACACACACATTAACTCCCCTCCTCCTCCTCCCCACACATGCATGCACACACACATTAACTCCCCTCCTCCTCCTCCCCACACATGCATGCACACACACTAACTTGTTCCGGAAGTCATCAGCAGCAAGGTTATGGTTGTCAGTTTGCATCACCAGCCCAGCGTTGGTTATCGTCATCTCCATTATCTGGGGGGTAAGACTGAAAACAGTGACCCTGGTAACCATGGGGGTGACCTTAACCCTGATGGTAACCCTAACCCCTGGTGACCCTAATCCTGATGGTAACCCATGGTGCCAGTAACCCCTGGGGACCCTAACCCTAGATTGAAATGGTGGCTTTCACTTTAAACAATGAAGGGTATGCCCAGTCATAAAGGTCCAGTATTTTATGTCCCTAACCCTTTTTTATGATCTAAAATACAAATTCCAGTGAAGCAGGAAGTAGAGCTGGTGTTGTGAAGTGGATCCAAAGTCCACGTTGATAACTGAGAGATAAGGAAGAGGGACAGGGGTCATTGTGATGTTTAATTCGGGGGTCAGATGGCTGAGCGGTTAGGGTATCGGGCTATTAATCAGAAGGTTGCCGGTTCGATATGACGTTGTGTCCTTGGGAAAGACACTTCACCCTACTTGCCTCGGGGGAACCTGTACTTACTGTAAGTCGCTCTGGATAAGAGCGTCTGCTAAATTGCTAAATGTAATGTAATGTAATTCTAACACTGATACATCACAACACTGTAGACTGATACATCACAATACTGTAGACCTGCTGAGTTTCTGAACTGGCTCCTGTTTCTGTCTCTGCCTTTGTTAGCAATTCCTCCTCACCTTCTTGCGCAGGTCGTCCAGGATGGCCTGGTAGCGGCTGTAGTCGTGGAGGTCTGGTCCTCTCTTCTCCAGAGCCTCTCTGATCTTCAGCTCTAGCTTGCCGTTGGCCTGCTCCAGGTTCCTGACTGTCTCCAGGTAGGAGGCCAGACGCTCGTTCAGGTTCTGCATGGAAAACTTCTCGTTGCCCATGAGGAGGGATCCCCCGGCCCTCCCGCCCCCCCCAGGCCCCCAGGCCCCCCCAGAGCTGATCACCCGTGAGCTGGAGACTGTATACATCCTTACAGCCCGGCCCCCCCGCCCAGACTGCTCCCCCCCCGGCTCCCCAAACCCCCCCAGTGAGGCTACGGGAGTCCCTGCTGCCCCGGTCCACATTCAGCGCGTACAAGGAGGAGCTGAGATTTTCTAGCAGAGTGGTGAAGAGGAAAGCGTCGGACAGACAAGCAGATGAACTCTGAGGTGAGCAGAGTGGAGGAGGAGGAGGAGGGATGGGGTTTTATGTGTGCAGAGCAACACTGGGGTGTGTCACACCCCTCCTTCAGATCCTTATCTCTGCATGACCTTTCACCTCTGGAGTAGATCCTGCCCCAGACACCTGCCTTCACCTCTGGTCTCTTATCAGTAGACATTTTACAGCCTGTAAAAGTGGGAATGTTGTGCCTCTCTGCCACCTGGCAGTTCTGTGTAAAAAAGGCACGAACGCAGAACGGGGGTAACTGTTGTAACGTAAATAAGCCAGCAGCAGAAATAAAAGTGAAGCCAAATTGACACAGTACTCCCATGGTGCCCCTCCCTCCTTCTCCATACAGTCTATCTGCCCCATGGTGCCCCTCCCTCCTTCTCCATACAGTCTATCTGCCCCATGGTGCCCCTCCCTCCTTCTCCTCCTACTACCAGAGAGAACATTGTTAGATATAGGTTAGGACAATATTTACACAGGATTGGCCAATTATTTCGTTTTGATGCAACTGTTTCAACTATGTGAGGTTGCAACATGCAATGCCTATCAACATTCCCTATTGCACTAAGGGAAATGACAACAGAACCCTGTACCATTCTACACCTCACTCTTAGTATTTTGAAGTGTAAATGAGCAGCAACAAATGTATGCTTTTTAATCTTTGCCATCTTCATAAACAAAAAGTATGCATACTTATTTAAAAGTTCCACAAATATCAGTAGTAAAATGTCAGTCAAAAAACGAACCCATCTGCAACCGATGCAATTTCCCCAGAAATTGTACCCTCTCTAGTTCATAATATGATTTGATGTTCAAACACAGTAAGACATTTAGACAGTAGGCTGAATGCTGGAGGCTTTATTGAAATGTTTGGACAGAGCGGTTACCTAACCCTAACCCTTCAGGCACAACTGGAGAGACTGAAAACTATGATGCAAAGTTCAACATAACAAGCAGATAATTTTTTCGGTTCTGTATTATTTTTATGTATGTCTAAAATCATATTGATTTGACAACAATCTTAGGTTAAATGTTTTGGTCAACTTCTATGCTCCTAAAAGAAAAAATATCAAAACACTGAAGACAACGACACATAAGGCAGTGATGGAATAAATAGAGTATGAGTTAGAGTTCATCTGGTCCAGTCGGCCCTCCCGGAGGTCATGTGACCCTACTTTTTAGTGTTGTGTAACCAGACATTAATAGACTTCTTCCTGAATCAGTCAGTCAGCTGTAATTGCATAAGCAGGAAGTGAGCAGGACTGGCAGGTCAGAGGTTCCTCTCCTTGGTCTCCGTGCTGGAAGAGACCACCTTGCCATCCACCAGCGTCTGTGTGACGGTCATCACCTTGGTCTTCACTGTTCGCTGGTCCTCCAGGGCATCTTGCAGCCTGAAAGATCCAGAAAAGTCAGTATGTGTTCCAGAACAGTTAAATAGATATTTCAGAACAGGCAGTATGTGTTTCAGACCAATACGTATGTGTGTCAGAACATGTATTGGAGTGAAAGTAAAATGTTTCCCAAAATGGAAACACTTGAGTAACATATCAGTTCTTAAGAACAGTAATGAATTACATGCACTTTGTTACTGTCAACCACTGGTTCCACAACAGTCAGTGAGTGTTCCAGAACAGTTAAGTACATGTTCTAGAACAATCTGTCTACATTCTAGAACAGTTCTCACGACCCCCATCTCTCATGTTGTCTCATCGTCACGGTGACTCACTGGAAGTCCTCCCCGTCCAGCAGCCTCCTGTAGGTGGCGATCTCAGCCTCCAGCTTCATCTTTATGTTGAGCAGCGCCTCGTACTCCTGCGTCTGCTGCTGGATGCTCCCCCGCAGCTGGGTCAGCTCCGCCTCCACGCCCAGCAGCACCCCGTTCAGACTGTCCATCTCCAGGTTGTAGCGCATCTCCACGTCCCTCAAGGTGGCATCTAGGGAGGACTTCTGGAGGTGGGGAGGAGGGGGAGGGAGGGGGAGAGAGAGGGGGAGAGAGGGAGGGGGGGAGAGAGGGGGAGAGAGGGAGAGAGGGAGGGGGAGGGGGAGAGAAAGGGGGAGAGAGGGAGGGGGGAGGGAGGTAGGGGGAGGGGGAGAGAGAGGGGGAGAGAGGGAGGGGGAGGGAGGGAGGGGGAGAGAGGGGGAGAGAGGGAGGGGGGGAGGGAGGGAGGGAGGGAGAAGAAAGAAGAGGGAGGGAAGGAAGGAGGAGGAAGGGAGAAAGATGTTTATCTGTACTAACGTTGGTTGCATGTGAAAATTGATTTGAATGAGTGTGAAAGTGTGTGTTGAGTGTTCAAGTGTGTGTATGTGTGTGTGTTTGAGAGAAAGTATAATTGTCTGTGTGTGTTTATGTGTGTGTGTGTGTGTGTGTGTGTTTGTGAGTGTGTGTGTGAGTGTGTGTGAGTGTGTGAGTGTTTGAGTGTTTGTGAGTGAGTGTGTGTGTGAGTGAGTGTGTGTGTGTGTGAGTCTAACCAGGCTCTTCTGGGACTCCAGCTCTATCTCCAGGGTCTGCAGCTGTCTGCGGAGGTCGTTCACCTCCGAGCGGGAGCTCTGCAGCGCCTCTGTGTTGTGGCTCACCTGGGTCTGGACCTCTGTGATCTGCAGAACACAGCACAGCTCTCAACCTCCTCTCCACCTCCTCAGATGTAGCTGAGATATGACTGTTGGTAATTGGAAGACCGTTCCTTGACTCTGACCACCAAAATACTGTTAGAATTCTGCACTTCACTAACCCTAACCCTAAGCACTTATGATCCGTAATTCTCTGCTGTACTTTCTATGTACTCTGTATGTCACTTTGTATAAAAGCCTCTGCTAAATTAATACATATCAAATAATTGTGTCTGGGCTCAGGTCAGGCTTCCATTTCTAGATCTTTACTCATCATAGGATTCACTACGAGATGTCCTGCTCACCTGAGATTCATGCCACGCTTTCAGCTCCTCCTGGTTCTTCAGGGCCATCTTCTCGTACTTGGCTCTGATCTCAGACATGATTTGGGCCAGGTCCTGGCCTTTAGGGGCATCCACGTCGACCTGCACTCCAGATTGGGACACCTGGGCACGCAGCTCCATCACTTCCTGTTACAGACAGGATGTGAGGTAAGGATGGAGGTACCCTTTGTGTTGAATGGGTGGGATGGTTCAGATGAGAGTGCACGGCTGGGGGAAGTGTGTTGGAGGCTGGTTCAGAGGCTGGTTAAGAGGCTGGGTTAGAGGCTGGGTTAGAGGCTAGGGGAAGTGTGTTGGAGGCTGGTTCAGAGGCTGGTTAAGAGGCTGGGTTAGAGGCTGGGTTAGAGGCTAGGGGAAGTGTGTTGGAAGCTGGTTAAGAGGCTGGGTTAGAGGATGGGGGAAATGTGTTGGAGGCTGGTTCAGAGGCTGGGTTAGAGGCTGGGGGAAGTGTGTTGGAGGCTGGTTCAGAGGCTGGTTAAGAGGCTGGGTTAGAGGTTGGGGAAGTGTGTTGGAGGCTGGTTCAGAGGCTGGGTTAGAGGCTGGGGGAAGTGTGTTGGAGGCTGGTTCAGAGGCTGGGTTAGAGGCTGGGGGAAGTGTGTTGGAGGCTGGTTAAGAGGCTGGGTTAGAGGTTGGGGAAGTGTGTTGGAGGCTGGTTCAGAGGCTGGGTTAGAGGCTGGGGGAAGTGTGTTGGAGGCTGGTTCAGAGGCTGGGTTAGAGGCTGGGATTATGTGACATCTTACGTTGTCGTGGTTCTTCTTGAGGAAGATGAGCTCCTCCTTCAAGCCCTCAATCTCGCTCTCCAGGTTCATGCGGCCCAAGTTGGTGTCATCAATCACCTTCCTCAGACCCACAATGTCAGCTTCCACAGACTGGCGGATAGACAGCTCCGACTCGTACCTACACACACGCACACACATCCTTTAGTAATGACCCTCATTCTCCACTGATGGCTATTCCACCTGTGTGTGCCTAGGGTGTGGCTCTAACTGTCTGTTTTTAAAGCCTCGAGGCTTCATCAGTGTAAACACACAGGGATCTGTGATCAGTGTAAACACACAGGGCTCTTCTTACTTCACTCTGAAGTCGTCAGCGGCGAGGCGGGCGTTGTCAATCTGCAGTATCAGACGAGCATTGTCCACGGTTGCATCAAACACCTGAAACACAGATAAGGTCACTGCCTGGAACAACACAGAGATGCTGTTAACAACAGCCTATCTATCCCTAACTCTGTTTACCTTCTGATCAGCTAATCAGGGTTCTCCTACAGCTGTGTTCTCCTACAGCTAGTCAAGGACTCTGACCTGCATGTGAGTGCTCGTGGATGTGTGTGTGTGTGGATGTGTGTGTGTGTGGATGTGTGTGGATGTGTGTGTGGACTGCTGAAGCCAGCTATCCCACTGTTTGTTTAGTTACAGAGTGGAGATGGAGCCAATCATTAACCTGCAGACACAGCTGGCCACCACTCCTAATGGAACATCTGCTGTGTGTGTAAATGTGTATGTGTGCGTGTAAGTGTGTGTGTAAGTGTATGTAAGTGTGTGTGGCTGGGTGTACCCTGGGTTGGGTTTCCTGTTGCTATTATGTACAGACTTGTTTGTGTCGTGGACAGGGTGGGTATCACTTCCTGCTATCCGGAAGTAGTTGTGACGCTGAGCAGTGGAATTAGATTCAACTGGATAGAACCGGTCTGTAACGATGGGCGGTCAATATTCAGCAGGATGAACAACATCACAAACCCAAAAGGGAGTCAGGTGGCTGAGCGGTTAGGGAAGTGGGCTAGTAATCTGAAGGTTGCCAGTTCGATTCCCGGCCATGCCAAATGACGTTGTGTCCTTGGGAAAGGCACTTCACCCTACTTGCCTCGGGGGAGAATGTCCCTGTACTTACTGTAAGTCGCTCTGGATAAAATGCTAAAACGCTCTGCTAAATGACTAAATGTAAATGTAACCCCAATCCTGACATCCAAATACATACTCTAACCCTACAACCCAATCTTAACCCCCACCCAAACCACCCTAATACATACTCTAACTGCAATCCCTAACACTGGCCTTAACCACACAAATTGTAAACCCCTGACCTTACCCTGCGTGATCCTCCACTCTCCCGCCTCTTCCTCTCTCGTCTCCTCCCCTCTCCTCCCTTATCTTCCTTCCCCCTCTCTTCCCCTCTCCTGTCCTGCCCTCTCCCCCTCTCTTCTCCTCTTGTCTCCTTCCCTCTCTTCCCCTCTCCTCTCCTGCCCTCTCTTCCCTCTCCTCTCCTTCCCTCCAGGTTAAATGTTTTGTTTGTTCTCATTTGCAAATGAGAACATTTGCAAGGCAAAGTTTACTGACCTTGTTCCCAAGTTAGTTTCACTTCTGGGAACTGAGTTAAGAGGCTGAGCTGGTAGCCGCTATCCTCCACCAGTTATCCTGATTATAAATAATGGTGATGGATATGTATGTTTATACTCATACGTGCCATACATTGATCACTCAGTGCCTGAGGAGATTTCATCTGAGATCTATGGACAAACCCAGACGGCGTGACTGGAATGTTCCACATGGAAACGTTTTCCTCATGTTCCTCTCAGACTACTGGTTCACAGCAGTCACACAGTGAAAGCAAGGGTTAGATCTCCTTGTTTTAGAGTCTTGGGATGAGTAACTGATTGTTCAGTGTTTTCCTTTGTGAGTTCTGGAGTACTAAAAGCAGGAAGAAGAACAGTCTGATGGTAGGTGGGGTGTGTTGTTGTTACTCATTGTTGGAAACACACACAAACACACACACACACACTTATACTCTCTCACATACACACACACACTCACACACACACAAAAATGTCAATGGGCTTTATCAAGAGAAATAGGAAGTGTTGTTTAATTGCTGTTGAAGAAAGCACTTCTAAACTAATTAATCCAAACTCCACCCTGTGAGAGCGGACATCATAACAGCTCTGTGTAGGTGTGACCGCTCTTATCAGCTCTGTCAGGCCAGGTGACACAACCTCGCTTCAACTAGCACACTCATCAGTCTTCTCTCTCTGTTTCACCCCAGCTGCAGAGGCTGGGAAACTACTTTCTGAACTCTGAGCCACACAAATGGTTAATACCAAACATTTTAGATGACTTATGCATGATTCCATTTCCAGTCAGTATTTCCTAATGCAATATGTGACCATGACTCCCCCCTCCCTTATCACACATACAGCTCCTACACACCTTATCACACCCCCAGCCTCTGAGAGGTCACTTCGACCAGGAACTAGTCTGACCACAGATCACCACAGTCCTCCACAAACTGCTTCCTGTCTGTCCCATTCTGGTTCCTGTCCCACCCTGCCCCCCTTCCATACTGTTCCGCCCTGTCCTGTCCCCTGCCCACCACCATTCTTCACCTATCACCCTGCAGTAATCTGCCCCAATCAACACACCGATTTAACGAACTACAAACTAATTTTCTCTAATCAGCAGACAGCTTTAACGAACTACAAATTAATTTGCTCTACACAGCAGAAAGCATTAATGAACTCCAAACTAATTTGGCCAATCAGCAGATAGCTTTAATGAGTCTCTATGGGCCTCTGATGGTAGGTCAACAACTCTTTTCTCCTTCTCTCTCTGTGTCTCTCTCTTTCAATTTCTCTTTCCACTTGACTGGGCAGTATGCTTTTAGTATCCACAGTCCTCCCCCTCCCTCCCCCTCCTTCACATGCCTCCTAACCAGTTCCCCTCCTGCCTCCCTCCTTTTCAGGCCCTAACAACACAAAAGGCCTTCTCTCTCTCTCCCTCCCTTTCACCCCCCCCCCTCTCTCCTCCTCACCTTCTTGCGCAGGTCGTCCAGGATGGCCTGGTAGCGGCTGTAGTCGTGGAGGTCTGGTCCTCTCTTCTCCAGAGCCTCTCTGATCTTCAGCTCTAGCTTGCCGTTGGCCTGCTCCAGGTTCCTGACTGTCTCCAGGTAGGAGGCCAGACGCTCGTTCAGGTTCTGCATGGCAAACTTCTCGTTGCCTGTGATGTTGGCTGTGTCGCCTCCCACCTGTAGGGAAGAGGAGAGGGAGGCCCCTGGGCCCCCCTGGGAGCTGCGGACTCCAGAGTAGGATGAGGAGGAGATGCGGGCCCCCTGGCCCCCAGCCCCCGCGTAGATGCTGGCGGCGCGGTAGGAGGGGGCGGCTGAGGAGCGGGTGAGAGACACATGACCGGACGGCACCTTGGAGGTGTGCACAGAGTACGAGCTGCTTCTGTAGCTCATGGTGCTGAAGAGGGAGATGGAGAGAGACTGAAGGAGAGAGACTGACAGAGGGAGAGAGTTGTATCGAGTGAGACTGACTAGAGAGAGACTGACAGAGAGAGAGAGTTGTAGCAAGTGAGACTGACTAGAGAGCTGAAGGAGGGCAGACCTCAGTAACAGGGTAGGGGAGGGAGGGAGGGAGCAGCTGCACTTTTATAAACCTGCCGGCCCCCACAGACCCCGCCCCCTGGCCCGCCCCCAGCCCTGGCCACGCCCCCCCCCCCCCCCCCCCACTGCTCTGCACCCACAGGAATTCCATTTGAAACTTTCAAACTACTTCATGAAGGAGTTTACTGAAAGCTCCTTCTCTGAGGATTTACACAAGCAAATACAAGGTGTGTATTTGAAAATATGTGAAAATATGTGTTTTTTACCACACCACACACATTTTGTGTCTGTATACTTTTATAAACTTTACAGATGAATCACCCTTCATTCATGAATTCATTGTAAAGTAAAAGCCCTTTGTTGCATGTCTTTCTCTCGCTCTCTCCCTGCGTTTCCTGCCACTCTTCACTTAAACTGTCCAAAATATACAGTACATAAAAAAAGAATAAAGAAAATATGCTTCCATATTCCCTCGGAGGGAAGTATAGGGAGGAATGAGGTAGAGCTGGAGGATAATATGGAGGGATAAGGGAGGGATGCGGGAGGATAAGGTGTGACTGGGAGAAGGGGCTGGGGTGTGGGAGAGGTAGAGTTAAAGGGATGGTGGTGGTGACAGATAAGGTTGTTTAGTCACAGGTAAGTTCCAGGCAGAGATGTCATGATCAGGTCTGGACAGGACAGGGCAACCCTGAGCCACAACGCAGACACCAGGCCTGGGATCCTCACCTGTCTACCTATCTGCCTGTCTACCTGTCTGCCTGTCTGCCTGTCTGCCTGTCTACCTGTCTATCTGACTGCCTGTCTACCTGTCTACCTGTCTGCCTGTCTGCCTGTCTACCTGTCTTCCTGTCTGCCTGTCTACCTGTCTACCTGTCTGCCTGTCTACCTGTCTACCTGTCTGCCTGTCTACCTATCTGCCTGTCTACCTGTCTGCATGTCTGCCTGTCTACCTACCTGTCAACCTGTCTGCCTGTCTGTCTACCTGTCTGCCTGTCTGTCTACCTGTCTGCCTGTCTGTCTACCTGTCTGCCTGTCTACCTGTCTGCCTGTCTGCCTGTCTGCCTGGCCTGTGATCCTCAACTGTCGGCCTGTCTGCTCTCACACACACCACCAGCACAGGGAAACCGAGATTCTATGCATGGGCAAAGACTTACTGATCCTCGTCTGATTGTGTAGTAATAATCCAGTCAGCATGCTGTTTGTCTTGTGAGAAGCTGTAAGTGTCCCGAGGTAGGGAGGATGTGATCGTTTCCTTCTCAGGATGTGAAGCTCAGACACAATGACAGAATAGCAGTCATGGTCCTGAAAACACCCATTATCACGTCCACAGGCCCCCCTCCCCTCCCCTCCTCACCCCTCCCCTCCCCTCCTCACCCCTCCTCACCCCTCCTCTCCTCACCCCTCCTCTCCTCACCCCTCCTCTCCCCTCCCCTCCTCTCCTCTCCTCACCCCATCCCGCCGCTCCCCTCACCTCTAGACATGTGGAACATGGTTGTAACACTGCTTTGTCAGAACACATATGTCTGTGTGTAAACACAGTGTGTGTGTGTTTGTATGGACAGTGTGTGTATGTGTAAGCAGTCAAACAACCCTCCTATTGTCAACATTGTTTTAGTTGTGTTAGAGCCATTATGAGCATACAGTACATACCCCACACACATACACACACTCATACATACACACATAGACAAACACATACACACACACACACTCATACACACACTCACTCATACACACACACTCATACACACACACTCATACACACACACACACCCCACCTAGCAAACAGAGAAACCCTGGCTGACAAAGCCAAAGGCACAAAGAGCTTCGTCTTTCAGCGTCCTGGACCTGTGTGTTCATGTGTGTGTGTTCATGTGTGTGTGTGTTCATGTGTGTGTGTTCATGTGTGTGCGTGTTCATGTGTGTGTGTGTTCATGTGTGCGTGTGTTCATGTGTGTGTGTTCATGTGTGTGTTCATGTGTGTGTTCATGTGTGTGTGTTCATGTGTGTGTTCATGTGTGTGTTCATGTGTGTGCGTGTTCATGTGTGTGTGTTCATGTGTGTGTGTGTTCATGTGTGTGTGTTCATGTGTGCGTGTGTTCATGTGTGTGTGTGTTCATGTGTGTGTTCATGTGTGTGTTCATGTGTGTGTGTGTTCATGTGTGTGCGTGTTCATGTGTGTGTTCATGTGTGTGTTCATGTGTGTGTGTGTTCATGTGTGTGTGTGTTCATGTGTGTGTTCATGTGTGTGTGTGTTCATGTGTGTGCGTGTTCATGTGTGTGTTCATGTGTGTGTTCATGTGTGTGTGTGTTCATGTGTGTGTGTGTTCATGTGTGTGTGTTCATGTGTGTGTTCATGTGTGTGTGTGTTCATGTGTGTGTGTTCATGTGTGTGTGTTCATGTGTGTGTGTGTTCATGTGTGTGTTCATGTGTGTGTTCATGTGTGTGCGTGTTCATGTGTGTGCGTGTTCATGTGTGTGTGTGTTCATGTGTGTGTTCATGTGTGTGTGTTCATGTGTGTGTGTTCATGTGTGTGTTCATGTGTGTGCGTGTTCATGTGTGTGTTCATGTGTGTGCATGTTCATGTGTGTGCGTGTTCATGTGTGTGCGTGTTCATGTGTGTGTGTGTTCATGTGTGTGTTCATGTGTGTGTTCATGTGTGTGTGTGTTCATGTGTGTGCGTGTTCATGTGTGTGCGTGTTCATGTGTGTGTGTTCATGTGTGTGTGTGTTCATGTGTGTGTGTGTTCATGTGTGTGCGTGTTCATGTGTGTGTGTGTTCATGTGTGTGTGTTCATGTGTGTGTGTGTTCATGTGTGTGTGTTCATGTGTGTGTGTGTTCATGTGTGTGTGTGTTCATGTGTGTGTGTGTGTTCATGTGCTCTCTCCTCCTTCTCTCTCCTCCTCTCTCTCCTCGTTCTCTCTCTCCTCCTCTCTCTCCTCCTTCACTCTCTCCTCCTTCTCTCTCCTCCTCTCTCCTCCTTCTCTCTCCTCCTCTCTCTCCTCCTCTCTCTCCTCGTTCTCTCTCTCCTCCTCTCTCTCCTCCTTCTCTTTCCTCCTCTCTCCTCCTTCTCTCTCCTCCTCTCTCCTCCTTCACTCTCTCCTTCTTCTCTCTCCTCCTTCTCTTTCCTCCTCTCTCCTCCTTCTCTCTCCTCCTCTCTCTCTCCTCCTCTCTCTCCTCCTCTCTCTCCTCCTTCACTCTCTCCTCCTTCTCTCTCTCCTTCTCTTTCCTTCTCTCTCCTCCTTCTCTTTCCTCCTCTCTCCTCCTTCTCTCTCCTCCTCTCTCCTCCTTCTCTCTCCTCTTCTCTCTCCTCCTCTCTCTCCTCGTTCTCTCTCTCCTCCTTCTCTCTCTCCTCCTCTCTCTCCTCCTTCTCTCTCTCCTTCTCTCGCTCCTTCCTCTCTCTCCTTTGACGCAGGCACGGCCAAGGAGACATTGCCAAGTTCCAAAACAGGAACCATTTACCGTACCCTTTATGCCTGTTACCATGACAACAGGAAAATCTGTGTTTTTTTCACGTGGGTCTGGGAAGCCCCGGCTGCGTTGGCGTGCAGGGTCAGACCCTGCTGGTGGTGAATCACCACATTCCTCACAGCTACGAGAATCTCAGTCTGCTCTGTACACACTGAGGGTCCAGTCACAACAGACCCCTATCTCTCTCTCTCTCCCTCTCTTCTTCTCTCTCTGCCCCCTCTCTCTCTCTCTCTCAGTGTCCTGAGGCATTGTGGAGTTGCTTAGTGACCTGAGCCTCAGGACCAGCTATGAGGCTTTGTGCCCCTAACCCTGTCCCTAACCCTTTATCTACCCCCCCTATCTATCTCCATCCCTATCAATTTAATTTCCCTGCCTGTTCCCCCCTCCCCCCCCAGTTTAATCTCACTGCCAGTTCCCTACAAGTCTCTGGCCCGCTCAAAAAGAAAACAGTAGAACACTGTTACGAACCCTGTGGCTGTGTCTGTGTCTAGGGTAGATGGTACAGAGACCCGTAACATTGAACTCATGCAAACCAGTGCAGTGTAAGGCGCACAGCGAGAACAATCGACACAGACCATCCAAAGCTACCATCAAACATCAATGTTTAACACCAATGTATATTAACACACGGTAAAGTGGTTAGAGAAAAGGGTCTGAGCTGGACCAGAGAAATGAAAGGATATAACCAAAGCACCCCTAACTGAACTTGCCTGCCTCAAGTTCTCTAGGCTGACTACTAACTCAAAAATACAGTGGGTGGTCCGCTAAGTTCTTACTAGTGTGCTTACACAACGTATACCTACGGGTTGTGAATGCCCAAGGGCGACTTGCTAAGAACCCCCTTTTCCCAGGGACATAGGGATAAACAACACACACAGGTATAACAGGGACTTAAACAGCTAACAGAAAACAACTGAATAGGTGACAGTAGACAAAAGTATAACATGTACAACAGAAAGAGGTGTATGCTGAACTAAGTGGGGGATGCGGGTAAGAAATGTTTGTATGTGTGTCAATGCGGTGGAAAACAAAAAGAGTCCTCCTGGCGATCCAACTGACTGGGTTCTTATAATGGGAGGTGGGAGGCAATTAGGACGGGTGTCCGCTGATTGGTCCCTCCACAGTCAGGCAAGGCGGGGAACACCAAGGAGCTTAATCAGGAACACAGGGAACACCAAGGAGCTTAATCAGGAACACAGGGAACACCAAGGAGCTTAATCAGGAACACAGGGAACACCAAGGAGCTTAATCAGGAACAGGGAACACCAAGGAGCTTAATCAGGAGGGGAACACCAAGGAGCTTAATCAGGAACAGGGAACACCAAGGAGCTTAATCAGGAACAGGGAACACCAAGGAGCTTAATCAGGAACAGGGAACACCAAGGAGCTTAATCAGGAACACAGGGAACACCAAGGAGCTTAATCAGGAACAGGGAACACCAAGGAGCTTAATCAGGAACAGGGAACACCAAGGAGCTTAATCAGGAACACAGGGAACACCAAGGAGCTTAATCAGGAACACAGGGAACACCAAGGAGCTTAATCAGGAACAGGGAACACCAAGGAGCTTAATCAGGAACAGGGAACACCAAGGAGCTTAATCAGGAGGGGAACACCAAGGAGCTTAATCAGGAACAGGGAACACCAAGGAGCTTAATCAGGAACAGGGAACACCAAGGAGCTTAATCAGGAGGGGAACACCAAGGAGCTTAATCAGGAACAGGGAACACCAAGGAGCTTAATCAGGAACACAGGGAACACCAAGGAGCTTAATCAGGAACAGGGAACACCAAGGAGCTTAATCAGGAACACAGGGAACACCAAGGAGCTTAATCAGGAACAGGGAACACCAAGGAGCTTAATCAGGAACACAGGGAACACCAAGGAGCTTAATCAGGAACAGGGAACACCAAGGAGCTTAATCAGGAACAGGGAACACCAAGGAGCTTAATCAGGAACAGGGAACACCAAGGAGCTTAATCAGGAACAGGGAACACCAAGGAGCTTAATCAGGAACAGGGAACACCAAGGAGCTTAATCAGGAACAGGGAACACCAAGGAGCTTAATCAGGAACATAGGGAACACCAAGGAGCTTAATCAGGAACAGGGAACACCAAGGAGCTTAATCAGGAACACAGGGAACACCAAGGAGCTTAATCAGGAACACAGGGAACACCAAGGAGCTTAATCAGGAACAGGGAACACCAAGGAGCTTAATCAGGAACAGGGAACACCAAGGAGCTTAATCAGGAACAGGGAACACCAAGGAGCTTAATCAGGAACACAGGGAACACCAAGGAGCTTAATCAGGAACACAGGGAACACCAAGGAGCTTAATCAGGAACAGGGAACACCAAGGAGCTTAATCAGGAACAGGAAACACCAAGGAGCTTAATCAGGAACAGGGAACACCAAGGAGCTTAATCAGGAACATAGGGGACACCAAGGAGCTTAATCAGGAACAGGGAACACCAAGGAGCTTAATCAGGAGGGGAACACCAAGGAGCTTAATCAGGAGGGGAACACCAAGGAGCTTAATCAGGAACAGGGAACACCTGGGGAAACTATAGGAGGGGGAAACCACAAACGCATATAGGGGAGACCTGCATGCGTAACAAACACAAGCCTTAAAATTTCCCCTTACTTTAGATTTCCAACTTTGTTCTTGCCCATTCATTTCTCCCATCTTTTTGTTTTATAGGGACTACCTCCAACCATGGGTGGTGATCTACTGAGCTTGAAGTGGCAAATCAGCTCTCCTCTGGCCGTGCCCAGAAATATATTACATATTCATTCCCTGACAGAGAATATTACATTGGGCAAGTCATCTAATCACACCACACTCCAGGTCAGGGTTACATTTATAATTTCTTCATAAGTTCCCACTGCATCATGGGAACTAGTCCCAGCTCCTTCACCTTGATTGGTCCACTGTTTTTTCTTCCTCCTATTACCGTGACACACTTTAGGACACACAGAGCATACCCTACCACCCCATTGACAACTCTGTCAACATCAGACCAGTGACTCTCAAGGCATCTGCTCCTTAATGTGTCAATACTGACTCACACCCCTCCTTTCCTCCCCTCTGCACCCTCTCCCCTGCTAGGGTTAACCCTAACCCTAACCCTAACCCTGCTAGGGTTAACCCTAACCCTAACCCTGCTAGGGTTAACCCTAACCCTAACCCTGCTAGGGTTAACCCTAATCCTAACCCTGTCATCTCGCAGGGCTAGGGTTAACCCTAACCCTAACCCTGTCATCTCGCAGGGTTAGGGTTAACCCTAACCCTGTCATCTCGCAGGGCTAGGGTTAACCCTAACCCTAACCCTGTCATCTCGCAGGGTTTCAGTCAGTCACACCCTCCCATCAGCGGCACCTTCAACACCCCCAAGGACACCACTGTCCCCCCCCCCCCCCCTTCTGCACACAGACAGCTACCCTTGCCCCCCCCCCTGCCCCCTCCATCAAGAAGACTGGCCCCTCCACCCACACCCCACCTACCTGGACATTACAAGAGACCCTCACAGAGACAGAGACATTGCACTGCACCACCAAGTCACCGGGCCCAACCTGCAGCACTCCCAACCGCCCCTGGAGGAGGGGATACCCCCTCGAATGGCTCCTCCTGAGGTTTCTTCCCATTTTTCTCAAAAGAGTTTTTTGTTGTGGGGGTTTTTTCCTCGCTTTCTTGGTGAGTTCTAGGTTGGCGCAGGGAGGGCCCAAACTTTCATCTCTGCACTCAGGTAAAATCACAATGTGGGTTTTTTGAGGTAGTTGACATTGGGTGATTGTTTGGTAAAGACACTGGGTGAAATGTGGTGGAAGTTTTAACTTTGAAGTGTAAATATTTGTAAATAATTTTGCTAAAACCAATAAAACCAAATGTTACCTAATGTGTCAATACCTAACCCTTTATCCACATGTTCCTGTTGACAGTTCAGGGCTCAGTGGTGGTGGAAGTGGGGGTTACTTAAATGAATTGTAATTGTACATTTTATTGCTCTTTTTTGAATGTTAATTAGCTCCCCCTCTCTAATCCTAACCCCCTCTCTATCTCTCCGTCTCCTCTCTCTCCCTCCCCTTCTCTCTGAGTCTCCCGCCCCTCTCTCGCTTCTGGAGTGTGATGAATAGAAGTGTCTGATTCACAGAATGCCAAACATCTTGTTTAGAGAATATCCCAGTAGGACTGTTTGCTCTCTGTGAAAAGAAAATAAAAAAGGAGAAGGGAGGAGAGGGGAGGGGAGGAGAGGAGAGGGGAGGAGAGGGGAGGGGAGGAGAGGAGAGGGGAGGAGAGGGGAGGAGAAGGGAGGACAGGAAAGGAGAAGGGAGGAGAAGGGAGGAGAGGGGAGGAGAAGGGAGGAGAAGGGAGGAGAAGGGAGGACAGAAAAGGAGAAGGGAGGAGAAGGGAGGAGAGGGGAGGAGAGGGGAGGAGAAGGGAGGGGAGGAGAGGGGAGGAGAGGGGAGGAGAAGGGAGGACAGGAAAGGAGAAGGGAGGAGAGGGGAGGATAGGAGAGGACAGGAGAGGACAGGAGAGGAGAAGGGAGGAGAGGGGAGGATAGGGGAGGACAGGAGACGACAGGAGACGACAGGAGAGGACAGGGGAGGAGAAGGGAGGAGAAGGGAGGAGAAGGGAGGAGAGGGGAGGATAGGGGAGGACAGGAGAGGACAGGGGAGGAGAAGGGAGGAGAAGGGACATGGAGATCAAATCAAATCAAATCAAATGTATTTGTATAGCCCTTTTTACACGCAAGCATGTCACAGAGGGCTTCACATATGCCCATAGAACTGCCCCTCAACCAACCTAAACCCTCAAGGAGATGTGTTGTTGGGCGCATAGACATGTATATATGTCTATGGTGGGCATGTGTACAGACTGACCCTCAAACAGAGGCCCTCCTCCTTCAGCTCCTGCCAACAGAAGCTGATCCCGTCTTCCTGGTTCTGCCTGGTTCTGCTCGGTTCTGCCTGGTTCTGCTCGGTTCTGCCTGGTTCTGCCTGATTCTGCTTGGTTCTGCGTAGTTCTTCCCGGTTCTGCTTGGTTCTGCATAGTTCTGCCTGGTTCTGCCTGGGCGCTGGTTGGAGTGACTCACTTCTCCCAGGCTGATAATAATAGGCTGTAGTTAGAACAGGAACCCATGGAAGCAGACCACAGAGGGGGGCTGTTATGGGAACACCCCACCCCCTAACCCCACCACCACGCCCTTCTAATGAGGATTACCCCCCCCTCATACTAACCCCTCCTCTCTGCAGCAGGGCCAGTCCCCCCCCCCCCCCCCATACTAACCCCTCCTCTCTGCAGCAGGGCCTCTCTGCAGCAGGGCCTCTCTGCAGCAGGGCCTCTCTGCAGCAGGGCCTCTCTGCAGCAGGGCCTCTCTGCAGCAGGGCCTCTCTGCAGCAGGGCCTCTCTGCAGCAGGGCCTCTCTGCAGCAGGGCCTCTCTGCAGCAGGGCCTCTCTGCAGCAGGGCCTCTCTGCAGCAGGGCCTCTCTGCAGCAGGGCCAGTCCCCCCAAAAGCTTCTGGAAACCAGGTGGCCCTCCTTCTGTTTCCATGACACGCAACCCAGACCGTTATATAACTTTATCCTCTCAGAGAGAAAGAATCCTCCATTCTCTTCCCTTCTCCTCCCTTCCCTTCGCTTTCTCCTCCCTTTCTCCTCTCTTCTCCTATCCTTCCTCTCTCCTTTTCGCTCCTCTTCGCTCGTCCTTTCCCTAATTTCTTTTACATTTGATTATTTAATCCAACCTCTCCCCCCTCCCCTCCCCTCCCTCCTGGCCACACACAGACACATTCCTCATGTGTTTGCTGAGAGCAGCATGTGAGTTTGAAGCAGATGAGGGAGACAGAGAAAGACAGCTGTGTGAAACATAACTCACACACATCACACACAGCTGTGTCTGTGACACACACACACACCCCTGGTGGGACATGGAGCTCTTGTCATCTAGCAGCTGGAGCCCTGAGCAGTCCAGCTCACCCTGAACAGAGAGGAGGTGAGGAAGAGAGGAGGAGAGGTGAAGAGAGGAGGAGGAGGTGAGGAGGAGGATGTGAGGAGGAGAGAGAGGAGGAGGAGGAGGACTTGAGGAGAGGAGGACTTGAGGAGAGGAGGAGGAGGTGAGGAGGAGGTGAGAAGGAGGAGAGGAGGAGGAGAGGAGCACTTGAGGAGAGGAGGAAGAGGTGAGGAGGTAAGGAGGAGAGGTTCTTTCCTACTAGACCGTGTGTGGGACTAGTCGTCAGCTATCTAATCACCCTAACCCTTTACATCTTTTACTATGAGCTACTGTTTACAGGTCGCCATGGTAACCGGATGTGGTGATTAATACAGTGCCAGGAAACCTTATCAGATAAAAACCTTGAAGTTAATCTTGATAACATTCCTATCCAATTACTGAGTCACCAGAACATACCAGAAGAATAGTCTTAGTTGGGGCTGTGTCTGACAGTGTGTATGTGTGTGTATCAGAGTTTGTGTGTATTTGTGTTAATGTCTTGGTTGGGGTTAGGGTTAGGAAGGGTTAGGAAGGGTTGGGGTTGGGGTTAGGAAGGGTTAGGAAGGGTTAGGGTTAGGAAGGGTTGGGGTTAGGAAGGGTTAGGAAGGGTTAGGAAGGGTTAGGAAGGGTTAGGGTTAGGAAGGGTTGGGGTTAGGAAGGGTTAGGAAGGGTTAGGAAGGGTTAGGGTTAGGAAGGGTTGGGGTTAGGGTTAGGAAGGGTTAGGAAGGGTTGGGGTTAGGGTTAGGGTTAGGAAGGCTGGCCAGCAGGGGGAAGGAGAGGGCAGCACTGAGCCTGCAGGTGTGGAGGTGTCTCTGCAGGTGAGCATGAAGCACTTTAGTCACTTTAGTGTGTGTATGTGTGTGTGTGTGCACTCAGTATATGTGTGTGTGTGTGTGAGTATGGACTCAGTATGTGTGTGTGTGTATGTGGACTCAGTATGTGTGTGTGTGTGTGTGTGTGTGTGTGAGTATGTATGCTCTCAGGTTTATCTCTGGTATTCACAACATCACCTCCTGAACCAAATACACAGACAGAGATGGAGGGGGGAGGGAGAGAGGAGATGGAGGGAGAGAGGTGAGAGAGAAACCAGTTCAGAGAAAGAGAGAGAAAGTGAAAATGAGTAGCTGTGGTCTGATGAGATCTGAATTAGGTAACACAACAAAATCTCTTGACCCCACACTGCATTCTATGCACTCACACACACCCACAGGCACACACACACCGTGACAACTGCTCAGAGTCAGAGAGCTGAGACAAGTCAACAATTCTGCAGACTAGAGACAGAAAACAGTCAATTTGCGCTTAACTATCTACCGAAACAATGTACCAACAAAAAGACAGAAATTATCTTTGGGCTGTTGTTCCTGGTGCTGGGAAGGTTCTGACTCTCTGACAACACACACATACACAACACACACATACACAACACACACACACTCACACCCATACAGCAACCCTAACCATGTTGACCATGTCATCAATCTTCCTGATTGGATTGCAGGAGAGGTGTGGTTCTGTCATAACCTAGGAGCCAAGCTCACATAGTCACAGTGATGAAATCAGAGTGATGAAATCACACTATCATTCATGTACTATGCAGCAAAATGCCTGCATCCGCCTACATGCACGCCCCTGTCTTGGTCCACGTGCATGCCCCTGTCCTGTTCGACGTGCACGCCCCTGTCCTGGACCCCTACTCATCTTCAGGCTGCTTGGTAGGTCAAAGGTCATCCAGAACTCTTGCATTCTGGGTTGTGAGGCCTCACATTCCTCTCTCCCAAAACCATCCATCTTTCTTCTCTGTTTGTTGTTAAAGCAGGTCAGATCTTCACTGTGTCACGGCTCCTCCCCTCCTGCTCTCTCTCAGCCCTTTCATCTCTCTCTCCCCCTCTCTCCTCCTTTCCCCTTCTATATTTACCCACTACCCCCCCACCTCTCCCATCTCTCCTCCTCACCCCTCCTTCCCCTTCACCCCTCCTTCTCCTTCACCCCTAACTCTCCTTCTGTCCATTTTACTGCATTCCAATCCACAGCCATCATTCTTTCCAGTGTTCCACCATAACCCAGCCCAGCCCCAGCTCCAGCCCCAGCCCCTAACCCAGCCCTAACCCAGCCCAGCCCTAACCCAGCCCAGCCCCTAACCCAGCCGAGCCCCTAACCCAGCCCAGCCCCTAACCCAGCCAAGCCCAGCCCCTAACCCAGCCCTAACCCAGCCCAGCCCTAACCCAGCCCAGCCCCTAACCCAGCCCAGCCCCTAACTCAGCCCAGCCCCTAACCCAGCCCAGCCCCTAACCCAGCCCAGGCCCTAACCCAGCCAAGCCCAGCCCCTAACCCAGCCCAGCCCCTAACCCAGCCCCTAACCCAGCCCAGCCCCTAACCCAGCCCCTAACCCAGCCCAGCCCCAGCAATCCCAGATAAAACCACTGCACATGAGTAGTCCATGGCAATGTTGTAAGGCAGACATCCTAGTTTTATGAATTTAATTGTAGAACATTCTCCCCAGGGGCGTTGCTAGACATAAAGCTCTACTGGGGCACAGGCCCCCTATTAATCACATCTCTTTTTCTTTCTTGAAAGCTTGCGTGGAAGAAGTGTGCAACAGGATGCTCTATAGAACCTTCCCTTGCTCAACCTACCATTCCCACAGTGCAACAAGTACTGCCTGTCCATCTACAGGAGACAATAATGTTGGAGTCAAAATAAGATTGTCTGTATTAAGCAAAAAGGTTCTGGGAAGACCCATGAACCTCCCCTCTTCACCCTCCCTGCCTCCTGAGGGAATGACTACCTTCTCAACTTCCTCTTGAGTGGAAAGTCTTCTCTTTAACAACGTCCCTCTTTCCCTCCTGATGTCAGTCCCTTCAGGCTGGGCATCCTAACCCTAACCCTACACACGGGACACCATCATGTCCAGCCCTAACATAACACCATCATGTCCAGCCCTACACACGGGACACCATCATGTCCAGCCCTAACATAACACCATCATGTTCAGCCCTACATACGGGACACCATCATGTCCAGCCCTACACACGGGACACCATCATGTCCAGCCCTAACATAACACCATCATGTTCAGCCCTACACACGGGACACCATCATGTCCAGCCCTACACACGGGACACCATCATGTCCAGCCCTAACATAACACCATCATGTCCAGCCCTAACATAACACCATCATGTTCAGCCCTACACACGGGACACCATCTTGTCCAGCCCTAACATAACACCATCATGTCCAGCCCTACACACGGGACACCATCATGTCCAGCCCTACACACGGGACACCATCATGTCCAGCCCTAACATAACACCATCATGTTCAGCCCTACACACGGGACACCATCATGTCCAGCCCTAACATAACGCCATCATGTTCAGCCCTACACACGGGACACCATCATGTCCAGCCCTAACATAACACCATCATGTTCAGCCCTACACACGGGACACCATCATGTCCAGCCCTAAAATAAGACCATCATGTTCAGCCCTACACACGGGACACCATCATGTCCAGCCCTACACACGGGACACCATCATGTTCAGCCCTACACACGGGACACCATCATGTTCAGCCCTACACACGGGACACCATCATGTTCAGCCTAACATAACACCATCATGTCCAGCCCTACACATGGGACACCATCATGTTCAGCCTAACATAACACCATCATGTTCAGCCTAACATAACACCATCATGTTCAGCCTAACATAACACCATCATGTCCAGCCCTACACATGGGACACCATCATGTTCAGCCTAACATAACACCATCATGTCCAGCCCTAACATAACACCATCATGTCCAGCCCTACACATGGGACACCATCATGTCCAGCCCTACACACGGGACACCATCATGTTCAGCCCTACACACGGGACACCATCATGTTCAGCCCTACACACGGGACACCATCATGTCCAGCCCTAACATAACACCATCATGTTCAGCCCTACACACGGGACACCATCATGTCCAGCCCTACACACGGGACACCATCATGTTCAGCCCTACACACGGGACACCATCATGTTCAGCCCTACACACGGGACACCATCATGTTCAGCCCTACACATGGGACACCATCATGTCCAGCCCTAACATAACACCATCATGTTCAGCCTAACATAACACCATCATGTCCAGCCCTACACATGGGACACCATCATGTTCAGCCTAACATAACACCATCATGTCCAGCCCTAACATAACACCATCATGTTCAGCCTAACATAACACCATCATGTCCAGCCCTACACATGGGACACCATCATGTTCAGCCTAACATAACACCATCATGTCCAGCCCTAACATAACACCATCATGTTCAGCCTAACATAACACCATCATGTCCAGCCCTAACATAACACCATCATGTCCAGTCCTAACATAACACCATCATGTCCAGCGCTAACATAACACCATCATGTCCAGTCCTAACATAACACCATCATGTCCAGCCCTAACATAACACCATCATGTCCAGCCCTAACATAACACCATCATGTCCAGCCCTAACATAACACCATCATGTCCAGCCCTAACATAACACCATCATGTCCAGTCCTAACATAACACCATCATGTCCAGCGCTAACATAACACCATCATGTCCAGTCCTAACATAACACCATCATGTCCAGTCCTAACATAACACCATCATGTCCAGCCCTAACATAACACCATCATGTCCAGTCCTAACATAACACCATCATGTCCAGCCCTAACATAACACCATCATGTCCAGCCCTAACATAACACCATCATGTCCAGCCCTAACATAACACCATCATGTCCAGCCCTAACCACCCTGACATCAGAATGTACATAGTCTCTCAGGAGGGGGGTGTCTAAACCTGTTCTCCAGCAGTTTGTTATCAAGGTGCTGGATCTTATGTAGCGCTGCCAACTGGAGCCACTCCTGAACTTAATAACAAAGGTACCGGCCACACCTGTATCAGGTCTCCTCTGCTCTGTAGTGATACACCAGATAACACATGTCACCATCATCATGATCAAACACCCACCCTCATCTTGTGACGCTGGCCAACAGCAGCTCACCAACCTCCACCTCTCAGCCAATAGTAGCTCACCAACCATCATCTCTCACATATTTCAACCTTAAAACTACAATATCGTCATGCAAGACTCCTAACCCCAGACCCTAAGCCCAGTCCCAGATCCTAACCCTAACCCCAGACTCAGTCCCAGATCTTAACCCCAGACTCAGACCCAGACCAAGACCCAGACCAGTCCCAGACCCAGACCCAGACCAGTCCCAGACCCAATCCAAGACCAGTCCCAGACCCAGACCCAGACCAGTCCCAGTCCCAGACCCAATCCAAGACCAGCCCCAGCCCCAGACCCGTCCCAGACCCGTCCCAGACCCAGTCCCAGACCCAGACCCAGTCCCAGACCCAGACCCAGTCCCAGACCCAAGACCAGACCCAGTCCCAGACCCAGACCAGTCCCAGACCCAATCCAAGACCAGTCCCAGACCCAGTCCCAGACCCAGACCCAGTCCCAGACCCAGACCCAGACCAGTCCCAGACCCAATCCAAGACCAGTCCCAGACCCAGACCAGTCCCAGACCCAGACCAGTCCCAGACCCAGTCCCAGACCAGTCCCAGAACAGATCCAGATCCAGACTCAGACTCAGACCCAGACCCATACCCAAGACCAGACCCAGACCCAGACCAGACCCAGTCCCAGACCCAAGACCAGACCCAAGACCAGACCCAGACCCAGTCCCAGACCCAGACCAGTCCCAGACCAGACCCAGACCCAATCCAAGACCAGTCCCAGACCCAGACCCAGTCCCAGACCCAGACCCAGACCCAGACCAGTCCCAGACCCAGACCAGTCCCAGACCCAATCCAAGACCAGTCCCAGACCCAGACCCAGACCCAGACCAGTCCCAGACCCAATCCAAGACCAGTCCCAGACCCAGACCCAGACCAGTCCCAGACCCAATCCAAGACCAGTCCCAGACCCAGACCAGTCCCAGACCAGTCCCAGACCCAATCCAAGACCAGTCCCAGACCAGACCCAGTCCCAGACCCAGACCCAGTCCCAGACCCAGACCAGTCGCAGATCCAGACCCAGTCCTAGACCCAATCGCAGACTAGTCCCAGACCCAGATCACCTTGCCCCCTCTCGGCCCCCTGTTGCTCTATGTGTATTCGTCCCACATACTTAAACTCATGAATTATACTCACATCCTCACAGACATTCATACATGCTTACATGCTGACATTCTAACATGTTTGTCTGATCACCAAGTATAGTATGTAGTTTATTTGTATTAGTTTGTGTTCATTTATCCAGTTTAGAGGATCTACAACTCTGCAGGGCTTCTCTGTCTCTGTAGTCTAGGAAGCAGCTTGCTCCAGGGAGCCAGGAGAGACCAGCTAACCCTGAACATGGAACTAATCCCTGATGGTTTTGTTGTGTACGCAGACTAGCTGTGTGGTGACGGCATCACTCTGCAGCCTCACATTAGAGTTCTCACAATGTCAACAAAGCAGCATGCTGGAGGTGAGATGCATGTTGTATTTAAGATCGAGCTGTTACACCCTCTGGTAAGAAACTGCACCCACAAGTGACTGATGTTGCTATTCTATCGTTTTTCCTACACTGTTCTATGCACTGAAGTAATTCAGATGTTATTATGAGACTGTGATATTGAGGAGGAATTGAGAATGCAAACAGCAGTAGCAAACTCTAGCTTGTTCAAGATTGTGGGTGAGTTACAACACAAAGGAAACGTGGGCGAAAATACACACATCCCAATAACCTGGAAATCCAAGGAGAATGCACATGGCAGCACGCTGTGGGGGCGGGGCTCAGCTGGAGGGGGAGGTGTTGGGCGTGGCTTATGGGAGTTCCAGGATGAGGTGTCACCTGTTTCTCCTCCCCAGTGTGGTGCGGCGCAGTGTGGTGCGGCGCAGTGTGGTGCGGGGCAGTGTGGTGCGGCAGTGTGGTGCGGCGCTGTGTGGTGCGGGGCAGTGTGGTGCGGGGCAGTGTGGTGCGGCAGTGTGGTGCGGTAGTGTGGTGCGGCAATGTGGTGCGGCAGTGTGGTGCGGCAGGGAGACACAGGGGAAGAGTATCCGTGATGACAGGAGGTGCTGTGTTACGGCAGGTGCTGTGTTACGGGAGGTGCTGTGTTGCAGGAGAAAGAGAGAGAGAGAGGGAGGTAGAGAGAGGGAGAGAGAAAGGTAGAGGTAGAGACAAAGAGAGAGAGGGAGAGAGAGGGAAAGGGGGAGAGAGAGGGAGGGAGAGAAATGAAGAGAGACAGAAAGGGAGCGAGAGATGGAGGCAGAGAAAGAGAGAGCGAGAGAGAGAGGGAGAGAGAGAGAGGGTAGAGAAGCCTCCATAAACTTCCCCTAGACCTGAAAGCTGACCACACAGAGGTAAGCTGCTGTTAGCCCCGCTGTTAGCCCCGCTGTTAGTCCCGCTGTTAGCCCCACTGTTAGTCCCGCTGTTAGCCCCGCTGTAAGTCCCGCTGTTAGCCCCGCAGTTAGCCCCGCTGTTAGTCCTGCTGTTAGCCCCGCTGTTAGTTCCGCTGTTAGTCCCGCTGTTAGCCCCGCTGTTAGCCCCGCTGTTAGTCCCGCTGTTAGCCCCGCTGTTAGCCCCGCTGTTAGTCCCGCTGTTAGCCCCGCTGTTAGCCCCGCTGTTAGTCCCGCTGTTAGCCCCGCTGTTAGCCCCACTGGTAGAGATGGGGAACCATCCATCCACACTGGCAAGGCTGTTGATGCATCAACACAAACACATGCATCGTGCAAAGAGATTGTTATCTCTTTCATCATCACCCTCTCTGTGTTCACACCGTAACACAACCTGCTCAGTCCTCATATTGGGAGCAGATCAGAGCAAGTCCAAGTTAAAGTATGCATCCTAATGTTCAGAAGCAGCTAAGCTGTGTTTAAGTATGCATACAGTTCAGTATTAGTAGCTCAGTATAATATGGTTTTACATATTATAGAATAGAAGCACAGTACTTGTACTGTGATTGGATGGCATTTTGAGGACAGTAAAGCTTAGTGGTCAGATCACTTTACTGCGGAACAAAAAGTTGCAGGTTCAAATCCTCCTACTGCACTGTCTGTTGCTTTGGATAACAGTGTCTGCTACATGAATACATGATCTACAAATAACGATGAAAGCAGAAGAGGAAGCAACTCTTCTTATTAGAGGAGAGTGAGTCACTGCATTTGTTTGTTTGATTTCATTAAACTGCATGTTTAGTCTTCAGCTCTCACAGCCTTGACAACATTGGGCTGTTCTGGTTTGCTGTGTTAAGGTTGCTCCTGGAGACTGTGTCCAGGCAGCCTTGAAAGACGTTTGATCTCTCTGGTGCTGTTCAGAAGGTTCCAGAATACTGCTGGTCCCTTGTCAGGAAATGAAACAAATCCACGGTCGCAGATTACCCATGATGCATCAGCCCAACCGCAGCACCTCTCACTGGTGATTACAGCGAGGCTAAACTTATCCCAGTGTCCATGGCAACGACCACAAACCGTCTTCGTGACGAGACTCTCTGGAAAAGTAATCTGTTCTGGAGTAACTCTGTTGCCAGGGTAACAGTGGGTGTGGTAACAAGAGGGGGGTGCACATTCACAAATCATGGGTGCGTGTGTGTGTCTATGTGGCTGTGTCAGTGTGTGGTTGTGTCTGTGTGAGTGTGGTTGTGTGTGTGTGTGTGTGTGTGTGTGTGTGTTGGAGAGTAAAGGAGAACCACACATGAAGAATCTTATAATCTGTACAGAAAGAAACTCTGTGTTCTTCACCAAACAGGAAGGAGGGAGGGGAGGGGAAGAGATTTATATTCAGCCAAACTGGAACCAGAAGCCTGTTTCAGGGCACTGTTGGAATGGGCCACTGAGCTGAGTCAGACAAGTCATTTCCATGGAACATCTTAGTTAACCTACAGCCTCCCTCCCCTCCCCTCCTCTCCTCTCCCCTCCTTCAAAACTAAGCTTTAGGTGGGTGGGTTACTTTGACCAGTTTGACCAGTTTCCATGTAAACAAAGTTTAATCTCTGACAACAAACTTGACTACAAAACCAGATTCCAGGAAACCAGTCATGTCCCCTGCATGGACACAGTGTCCCTGTGAGGAAACACAGATCATCTGGGGACACTCTCCTGGAGTCCTGATGAAAACCGGATTATCTAGCTGCATGCTACCTGTTGGCCCACGTTCAGCTCATACTGCAGCCAAACCCTAAGCATTCACACACACATACATACACACACACATATACATACACCTACACATGCATAAACACATACATGTTGTATACATACAGACACACACACACTGCAGTGTAGTACTGGCAGCCATGTTGCCATGACGCTAGCAGACTGACACCTGAATAATGGGGGATATTTAAGTATGTAAATGAGAGCTTTACTCCATGACTCAGGTAAAACTCTCCAAGCTCAGTGAACTACGTTGTTGTGGGTTAGTTACTAGTTCAATACCAGTTTGAAGTTTCTGTCCTCCACCCTGCAGAAGACTTGCAATTATCACATTCCCTCGTGGCTTTCACATTCCTGCAGGTCTCACCCACCACCCCTGGAAGAGCCTGTGCAGTAGCCCCCACACAGCAGAGCCGAGTCCAGCCAGGTAGCCTGCAGCCAGCCTGCAGCCTCTCTCCCCCAGACACAGAGACTCCTGTTACAGCCACTCCCCCTTCTCCCTTTCACCCAGAGCCCTGTCCAATCAGAGCAGGCCCCTGGCCCCTCCCCTGAGCCAGTCACTTAAAACCATATGGGAAGCGTCTGTTCTCCCTACCCAGATCAGCCCCTCCACTCTGCCTGCTTGCCTGTCTGCCTGTTCCCCTTCATCAGTCCTCCGTGTTCCAGATCCAGGATGTCAGTCAGGAAGAGCACCAGCTACACCGTCAAGTCATCGTCTGCGGGCGCGGCTCCCCGGAGCTTCAGCAGCATGTCGTACTCTGGGCCCGCCACGGCACGGCAGAGCTACAGCGTGAGGAGCTCCTACGGCGGGGCGAGCCGTGGGGTGGGGGTCGGCTACGGAGGCACCGGGGGCTTCATCTCCAGCTCCTCTGCCTACGGAGGAGGCATGGGCCTGGGCATGGGCATGGGCGGGGGGAACATGGCTCCCATCACGGCCGTGTCTGTGAACAAGAGCCTGCTGGCCCCCCTGAACCTGGAGATTGACCCCAACATCCAGACCGTCCGCACCCAGGAGAAGGAGCAGATCAAGACCCTCAACAACCGCTTCGCCTCCTTCATCGACAAGGTGAGTGCTGGAAGGCCTGTCTGTCTGGTTTAGCAGTAGAGTTGTACTTTGCCTTGTGATGATTGCATCTAGAAAGAATTCAATGTTTGAGCTTTAAGATATGAGAGGTTCAGCCTTGCTCTGTCTGGATGAACAAACGCATGTCTTTGAGAGAGAGAAAGAAAAAGATAGAGAATGTGTGAAACAATGTTGAAGTGCCCTTCATGAGGCAAAGCAGAGCTGATAGGAATGTTTATCCTGGGTTATCTGAGGCGACCGACATGATGGTTTGGCAGGAGTCCTTTTATAGTGATGAAAAGCAGACTTGCTGGGTGGGGGAGGGAGAGAGTAAGAGGGGGGGGGAAGAGCGAGAGAGGGAGTGAGTGAGGGCGTGTCATTGCTCAGATCTCTCTATGTGTTACCTTGGGACTAGCCCAGCCCTGGGGTAGGGTGTGGCTCAGTGCTGGACACACGCACAAGGACACACACAGAGACACACATGGACACACACACTCTCATGCACACACACACTCTCCAGCAAATGGTGGTTGAATGGAAAAACACATTCATTTTTTAGAACATTGTGTCAATTTGTTCATTTCAAAGGGTGAGGTAGTTGCTGAGTTGTTCAGGCAGTGTGTGTGCATGTGTGTGCATGTGTGTGTGTGTGTGTGCATGTGGGTGTGTTTGTCAGCCCCCCACCCTAGTCTCCTCTGGAGGGATATTGAGGAGGTCAGCTGGACTTGTGTTCTGGCCCTCTAGATTACGTAAGCTTTCTTACAAAAAGCCTACATTTATGTGATCATGCAGAGAGAGAGAGCCTTCGCTCTCCCTCCTTGACTCCTGCCAGTGGCCTGGTCTCACAACCAGGAGAGCCAATGGAAGACGAGAGGATCCTTTTTAGGGCAAGTTCACCTGAGCAAAGTCCACAGCCATATATCTTCTGTCTTTCACAGTTATCAGAGACAACATTCCAGCTGCCCCGCTTCCCCTCCTCCCCCCTCCCGCTGCCCCTCCTCCCCCTCACACCTACACTGTGGTTAAATATTTACCTTCACAGGCTGTGAGCACGACCACACCTAGTTTCTCACACTTATTCCTTATCAATCACTCTCCCTCTCCCTCTCTTTGTGTCTCTCTCTGTTACCGTCTGTCTTTTTCTCATTGTCTCTCTCCTCTCTGAGCCCTCTTAAATCCTAACCTCGCCCTTAAAAAACAGGAAAACACGGAACTGGGTTTCCATCACCCTGCAACCAAAACACTCCCCCAACAATCACCCTCCCAACCCTTCCCCTACCCCTCCACACCCCCTCAACCTCTTCCCTGCTAACCCTTCCCCTGCTAACCCCTCCCCCCTGTCATCACCTCCCCCTCCAACCCCGTCAGGATGCAGAGTCACCAGAGTTTCCTCAACAACAAACTAACTCTAACAAACCTCCATCCTGTCAGACACTGTTGTTTCTCCTGGAAGCTGCAGGCTCAGTACTCAGCACTGCCCAAGGATCCATGACCCACCCATCCCCTCCCTCCTCACCCGTCTCTCAATTTCTACCCCCACTCAGGTGTACTTTCTGGTCACCTGACAGTAGTCAAGTTAGTCCTCAACTTCCTGATCAACTGACCCTTGCTCATCTTCTTCTCTTGCTGGTCCCAGGTGCGTTTCCTGGAGCAGCAGAACAAGATGCTGGAGACCAAGTGGAGCCTCCTGCAGGACCAGACCACCACACGCTCCAACATCGATGGCATGTTTGAGGCCTACATCGCTAACCTGCGCAGACAGCTGGACGGCCTGGGCAACGACAAGATGAGGCTGGAGGCTGACCTGCACAATATGCAGGGGCTGGTCGAGGACTTCAAGAACAAGTGAGTCTGGGTCCAGGACCAGGACCAGAGTTAGGGTTAGCCCTGGACAGGACCAGGACCAGGGTTAGGGTTATCCCTGGACAGGACCAGGGTTAGGGTTGGCCCTGGACAGGACCAGAGTTAGGGTTATCCCTGGACAGGACCAGAGTTAGGGTTGGCCCTGGACAGGACCAGAGTTAGGGTTGGCCCTGGACAGGACCAGAGTTAGGGTTATCCCTGGACAGGACCAGGGTTAGGGTTGGCCCTGGACAGGACCAGAGTTAGGGTTGGCCCTGGACAGGACCAGAGTTAGGGTTATCCCTGGACAGGACCAGGGTTAGGGTTGGCCCTGGACAGGACCAGGGTTAGGGTTGGCCCTGGACAGGACCAGGACCAGGGTTAGCCCTGGACAGGACCAGAGTTAGGGTTATCCCTGGACAGGACCAGGGTTAGGGTTGGCCCTGGACAGGACCAGAGTTAGGGTTGGCCCTGGACAGGACCAGAGTTAGGGTTATCCCTGGACAGGACCAGGGTTAGGGTTGGCCCTGGACAGGACCAGAGTTAGGGTTGGCCCTGGACAGGACCAGAGTTAGGGTTGGCCCTGGACAGGACCAGGACCAGGGTTAGCCCTGGACAGGACCAGAGTTAGGGTTATCCCTGGACAGGACCAGAGTTACGGTTAGCCCTGGACAGGACCAGGGTTAGGGTTGGCCCTGGACAGGACCAGGGTTAGGGTTGGCCCTGGACAGGACCAGAGTTAGGGTTGGCCCTGGACAGGACCAGGGTTAGGGTTGGCCCTGGACAGGACCAGAGTTAGGGTTATCCCTGGACAGGACCAGGGTTAGGGTTAGCCCTGGACAGGACCAGAGTTAGGGTTGGCCCTGGACAGGACCAGGGTTAGGGTTGGCCCTGGACAGGACCAGAGTTAGGGTTATCCCTGGACAGGACCAGGGTTAGGGTTGGCCCTGGACAGGACCAGAGTTAGGGTTGGCCCTGGACAGGACCAGAGTTAGGGTTGGCCCTGGACAGGACCAGAGTTAGGGTTATCCCTGGACAGGACCAGAGTTAGGGTTGGCCCTGGACAGGACCAGGGTTAGGGTTGGCCCTGGACAGGACCAGAGTTAGGGTTATCCCTGGACAGGACCAGAGTTAGGGTTGGCCCTGGACAGGACCAGGGTTAGGGTTGGCCCTGGACAGGACCAGAGTTAGGGTTGGCCCTGGACAGGACCAGAGTTAGGGTTGGCCCTGGACAGGACCAGAGTTAGGGTTGGCCCTGGACAGGACCAGGACCAGGGTTGGCCCTGGACAGGACCAGGGTTAGGGTTGGCCCTGGACAGGACCAGGACCAGGGTTAGCCCTGGACAGGACCAGAGTTAGGGTTGGCCCTGGACAGGACCAGAGTTAGGGTTGGCCCTGGACAGGACCAGGGTTAGGGTTGGCCCTGGACAGGACCAGGGTTAGTTGAGGCTGAGATGGTCATGTAGGTGTGTCAGCTCCCAGACGGCCTGGTTCCTGGTTATACAACCCTGGTCACATGACCCTGGTCACACGACAGACGTTGTGGTAACCTAACACCTGTTCCAGAAGCACACCTAACAGATCGGCCAATCAAACGTTGGCACGCTCGTACCTAGCTCTGGGCCAGCAGAGACTCAGGCAGGACATCTGCCTCTCCTCCTGCCTCCCCCTCTCCTCCTGCCTCCCCCTCTCCTCCTGTCTCCCCCTCTCCTCCTGCCTCCCCCTCTACTCCTGCCTCCCCCTCTCCTCCTGGCCTCCCCCTGCCTTCCCCTCTCCTTCTGCCTCCCCCTCTCCTCCTGCCTCCCCCTCTACTCCTGCCTCCCCTTCTCCTCCTGCCTCCCCCTCTCCTCCTGCCTCCCCCTCTCCTCCTGCCGCCCCCTCTCCTCCTGCCTCCCCCTCTCCTCCTGCCTCAGATAGTTAGAGAGAGGAAGAGGGATTGAGAGAGGAAAAGGGATTGAGAGAGGAAGAGGGATTGAGAGAGAAAGGGAGAGAGAGAGGAAGATAGAGAGAGAAAGAGGGAGAGAGACAGAGAGAAAGAGGGAGAGAGAATGAGGGAGAAAGAAGGTGAGGGGGAGAGGGAGAAAAAAAAGAAACAGAGAGAGAGAGAGAGAGAGAGAGAGAGAGAGAGAGAGAGAGAGATGGTTAGTCCTCAGGACAGTTTTCTTGCCCCCTAGTGGCCATGTTCGGTATTGGCTCACTAATTGCTCTTTTCTGCTCTTCAGGTACGAGGATGAAATCAACAAACGTACCGAATGTGAGAACGACTTTGTTCTCATCAAGAAGGTATGCTTGCATCCCCTCACCCTCACCCAGCAATCTAGCAGTGGTACATATTGATACCAGACAGGATTCATATCACCTAGCATCATGGATCATTTTGGTCCCTGAATCTCAACACAACTCATGCTTCATCTTTGTGTGTGTGTGTGTTAGGATGTGGATGAGGCCTACATGAACAAGGTGGAGCTGGAGGCCAAGCTGGAGAGCTTGACGGACGAGATCAACTTCCTGCGCCAGATCTACGAGGAGGTGGGCACATTACATAATTTCCTGCTCTGGGATTGGTTAAAACAACATTCTGGCTCTGACCAAATTTGACTGAATATACACATGCCATTATCTAGTAAAAAACAAGCCATTTGTAGAAACTGGGTCTGGATTGGAGGCTAACAGAATAAGAAATGGATGTCTCTCCGCCCTCTCTCCGCCCTCTCTCCGCCCTCTCATATCTCTCCCACTCCTTGTATCTCTCCCCCCTCCTTCCCCCCTGCAGGAGTTGAGGGAGCTGCAGGGGCAGATCAAGGACACCTCAGTGGTGGTGGAGATGGACAACAGCCGCAACCTGGACATGGACTCCATCGTGGCTGAGGTCCGCGCCCAGTACGAGGATATCGCCAACCGCAGCAGGGCAGAGGCTGAGACCTGGTACAAGTCCAAGGTAGGATTCTGACTCCCTGACTTTCTGAATCATGACTCCTGACCTGAATCATTGCTCCTCACTCATGACTCCCTGAATCATAACTCCCTGAATCATGACTCCTGATTTCTGACTACCTCTCTCTTCTGAATCCGGAATCCTAACTCATGTAGATTATGTTTTTGTTCAGTATGAGGAGATGCAGACATCAGCTACCAGGTATGGGGATGACCTGAGAGCCACCAAGACAGAGATCTCAGACCTGAACCGCATGATCCAGAGGCTGACGTCTGAGATTGACTCTGTTAAGGGACAGGTACTGAACACTACATTACCCACAATCCACCTCGACAGGTTACCTCATGCAATTAACCCTTGTGTAACCTTCGGGTCATTGTGACCCTTCAGTCATTGTGACCCACCGTCGTGTTGCAACAACTTTGCCTCCTCCTACTTAATACAAAAATAAAGTGAAGCATTTTCTTTTAACCGTCGCGCTGTCTCAGACCCCCCACAGTGCGAAGGTTAAAAAAAAATGCTTCACTTTATTTTTGTATTAGGTTTAGGTTAAGTTGTCGCAACACGACAGTGGGTCACAATGACCCGAAGGTTCACAATGACCCGAAGGCAGCACAAGGTGTTCATGTGTTTACTCCAAATACATCAAATGAACTACAGGAAGCTGAGAATAGAGTACATAGCTACAGGAAGAATATGCTATTACAACAGAAGAGAGGGCCTAATGGAAACAGTTAGAACTAATGACAATGTGTTAATTTAGCAGACGCTTCAATCTAAAGCCACGAACGGGGGGGATTTAAACCTGGGAAATCTTTATCTGCGGTCAAATGCTCAACCACTGAGCTTTAACCACCCTCATAAAGTATATAAAACACACCCCTGAACTACTGACCTGAGCCTCCTCCTCTCCTCCTCTTCTCCTCTCTTCTCCTCCTCCTCTCCTCCTTCCCTCCTCCTCCTCTCCTCCTCTTCTCCAGCGTGCTAACCTCGAGGCCCAGATAGCCGAGGCGGAGGAGCGTGGAGAGATGGCGGTGAGAGACGCCAAGGGCCGCATCAGCGACCTGGAGAATGCGCTCCAGAGAGCCAAGCAGGATATGGCACGCCAGATTAGAGAGTACCAGGACCTGATGAACGTCAAGCTGGCCCTGGACATCGAGATCGCCACCTACAGGAAGCTGCTGGAAGGAGAGGAGGACAGGTGAGGCTCCTGGGAAACCCAACAAAGCTGCTTCAGTTTCCTGCTCTCTAAATGCTCTGCTGGGGTTCAGGAATATCAGTCTAAGAACCCTGGGGATCCACTTGTAACTAAGTCTTCTATATGTATGGTTGTGTTTCCAGGCTAGCGAGCGGGATCAAGTCCATCAACATCTCCAAACAGAGCAGTGAGTCCTGATCCTCCCACACCCTGCTCAGTTTAAGGCTCCAACCATTACACTTTCATTCCACAACTACCTCATTGTCCCACAGCTACATCATAATCCCACAGCTACATTATAATCCCACAGCTACATCATAATCCCACAGCTACATCATTTACATTTACATGTAGTCATTTAGCAGACGCTCTTATCCAGAGCGACTTACAGTAAGTACAGGGACATTCCCCCCAAGGCAAGTAGGGTGAAGTGCCTTGCCCAAGGACACAACGTCATTTGGCACTGCCGGGAATCGAACTGGCAACCTTCAGATTACTAGCGTTACTAGCCCGCTTCCCTAACCGCTCAGCCACATGACTCCCTACATCATAATCCCACAGCTACATCATAATCCCACAGCTACATCATAATCCCACAGCTACATCATAATCCCACAGCTACATTATAATCCCACAGCTACATCATAATTCCACAGTTACCTCATAGTCCAGCAACTACATCCTAGGTGTAAATCCCTCCTGCACTCTTACACAGTCACATCCTCTCAGCTCTCCTATCTCCCCCACAGCGAGCTACAACTCCTTCCCCATGGAGAGTGTGAGCAGCAGCTACAGCAGCGGCGTCTCCAGCGGTTACGGTGGCGGTTACGGTAGCGGTTACGGTGGAGGTTACGGCTACGGCTCTGGCTTGGGTTCGGGCAGCTACAGCTCCGGCAGTGCCTACGGGAGCAGCAGTGGGCACGGGAGCAGCAGCGTCACCCAGAACAAGAAGAGTGTTGTCATCAAGATGATCGAGACCAAGGACGGCAAGGTGGTGTCCGAGTCCTCCGAGGTTGTGGAGGACTGAGGGGTGAAGCTGCCCTGAAGCAACCAGCCACAACTGCACTGTCAGGAGCTGGCTTAGGGTTAACCCTAACCCTGTCAGGAGATGTGGCTGCAGAAGCAACAAGCATTCTAATCCAACCAAAGATTTAGAAAATGGACCAAGGATTCCTTAGTGATACTGAATACCGGCTTGTGCCTTTTTATTTTTTATTGTGTACTAAAACAAAGATATTGCTGTGTGCCTTTCTCAACATTCCATTACCGACCTATGCCCTCTGACCTCGGGTTTGACCTATGCAACAGGCCTGACCTCTAATCGCCCTTAGACCAGAGAAGGAGTGTGTGTGTATTGCAGGCCCAGACATCTGGTTAGCAGATAGTCTCCTGTGTTCTCCTCTCATCCCTGGCTAAAGCTGACACTCTGCAACTGCTAGCCTAAGAGTTTTTTGCTACCAAACAATAAAAATCTTACTGACAAAGCAATTTTCTTGTCTTTACTTTTCTCTATGGTTTACTGTCCTTTCACACTAATAGAGACTAGAAACAGGAATTTCAGTGAGTCTCACCAGCTTGAAGAAAGCAATGAGAAGCGTGACTCCATTCCAGATCTCAGATCTTCAGATCTCAGATCTTCAAACTGCTGATGTGCTGAATACACAACAGTAGACGTCAGGATTAGCATTTAGTGAATGTATGTCTACATAGTTGGTTGTTATTGTGTACAATTTCCCTACATTAAAGAGATTTGATGATAAATTGTGTGGAAACTTGGTTTCACAATATTTTGCAAATGTTGCTTGTTTAAAGAGGGACAGCTAGCAATTGTTAGCTTTTAGATTACTCAGGGTTCTGTTGCTATAGGTTGCGAGTCACCTCTGGTGAACTTCTGCTACACCTCAACCTTGATATGTTCAAGAGGGGACAAGGCTGGTCTCATATAGCATGGCACCAGGGGGCAGTGTAACACGCCATCTCACTTGGTCCACCAGGGGGCAGTGTAACACGCCATCTCACTTGGTCCACCAGGGGGCAGTGTAACACGCCATCTCACTTGGTCCACCAGGGGGCAGTGTAACACGCCATCTCACTTGGTCCACCAGGGGGCAGTGTAACACGCCATCTCACTTGGTCCACCAGGGGGCAGTGTAACACGCCATCTCACTTGGTCCACCAGGGGGCAGTGTAACACACCATCTCACTTGGTCCACCAGGGGGCAGTGTAACACGCCATCTCACTTGGTCCACCAGAGGGCAGTGTAACACGCCATCTCACTTGGTCCACCAGGGGGCAGTGTAACACGCCATCTCACTTGGTCCACCAGGGGGCAGTGTAACACGCCATCTCACTTGGTCCACCAGGGGGCAGTGTAACACGCCATCTCACTTGGTCCACCAGGGGGCAGTGTAACACGCCATCTCACTTGGTCCACCAGGGGGCAGTGTAACACACCATCTCACTTGGTCCACCAGGGGGCAGTGTAACACACCATCTCACTTGGTCCACCAGGGGGCAGTGTAACACGCCATCTCACTTGGTCCACCAGGGGGCAGTGTAACACGCCATCTCACTTGGTCCACCAGGGGGCAGTGTAACACGCCATCTCACTTGGTCCACCAGGGGGCAGTGTAACACACCATCTCACTTGGTCCACCAGGGGGCAGTGTAACACGCCATCTCACTTGGTCCACCAGGGGGCAGTGTAACACGCCATCTCACTTGGTCCACCAGGGGGCAGTGTAACACGCCATCTCACTTGGTCCACCAGGGGGCAGTGTAACACGCCATCTCACTTGGTCCACCAGGGGGCAGTGTAACACGCCATCTCACTTGGTCCACCAGGGGGCAGTGTAACACGCCATCTCACTTGGTCCACCAGGGGGCAGTGTAACACGCCATCTCACTTGGTCCACCAGGGGGCAGTGTAACACGCCATCTCACTTGGTCCACCAGGGGGCAGTGTAACACACCATCTCACTTGGTCCACCAGGGGGCAGTGTAACACACCATCTCACTTGGTCCACCAGGGGGCAGTGTAACACACCATCTCACTTGGTCCACCAGGGGGCAGTGTAACACGCCATCTCACTTGGTCCACCAGGGGGCAGTGTAACACGCCATCTCACTTGGTCCACCAGGGGGCAGTGTAACACACCATCTCACTTGGTCCACCAGGGGGCAGTGTAACACACCATCTCACTTGGTCCACCAGGGGGCAGTGTAACACGCCATCTCGACACAGCCAAGCAGCTTTGAGAGTACATTTACATTTATTAATTTGGCAGACGCTTTTATCCAAAGCGACTTACAAGAAAGAGCTTTACAAAAAGTGCATAGGTCAATGATCATGAACAACGAGATAGCCCCAAAACATTGCGGGTAGCCAAAACATGAAGCATACATTGTGAAAAGCAAATAAGTGGCAGTGGGTAGAACCAGAAGAGCATGTAGTTAAACAAATTACAATTAAACAACGTGATCCTCGAAAGTGCTATAGTGTACCTGGAGGAAAGCAAGCAACAATAATATAATTCACAGCGAGTACAAGTAGTTAAATCAGTTACAATTAACCAACAACTGCAACAAGTGTCATTATGTTTCTGGAGGAAATAAACTAACATCTGATCCATTGTACCATTGTACTCCCGGAACAAGTGTGCCTTTAGCCTATTCTTGAAGGTGGAGAGACAGTCAGTGTCTCTGATGGAGGTGGGGAGATGATTCCAGTGTAGTGGGAATCATCTCCTAACTCTAATCATCTCCATCACCCTAACCCCTCTAGTGTCCCGTTCACTGCTCGGAAGGTCAGTACCAGGGTCTTAAATCTGATACGGGCGTGATGGGTAGCCAGTAGAAGGAGATGAGGAGCGGGGTAACATGAGCGTCTGGGTAGGTTGAAGATTAGGCGGGCTGCTGCGTTCTGAATCCTCTGGAGAGGGCGGGTTGCGCATGCTGGGAGTCCGACGAGAAGCGAGTTGCATTAGTCGTAGCTTCGTAGTAGTAGCAGAATGATGACAGATGACCTTGAAGCAGCTCTTGCAGACTGGAGTGCAGTAGTGACTGACAGGAGGGCAGTTTCTGTGGAGTGGCCAGTCTTGAAGCCTGGTTGGTTGGGGTCTAGTATGTTGTTCTGAGAAAGAAAGTTAGTTGATTAGATACAGCACGTTCAATTGTTTTTTAAAAGAAGGGTAGCAGTGATACTGGTCTGTAGTTCTGGAGGACGGCAGGGTTAAGGGAGGGTTTTTTGAGTAGAGGGGTAACCCGGGCCTGTTTGGAGGCTGAGGGGAAGGTGCGAGAAGTAAGAGAAGAGTTAAGGACATGGAGAAGAAAAGTTATGATGGAGGGAGAGATGGTTTGGAAGAGAGGAGAGGGGACTGGATCAAGGGGACAGGAGGTAGGGTGATGAGAGAGAATGAGGTCAGAGATCTCTGCCTCGGACATGGGAAATAAATGGTTTAGACATTTAGTTGGGTCAGTCATAGAGGGTGAGTGAGTAGAAAAGATAGGTTCAGGGAACTGATTGCTAATGGCCGACTTACCCAGATTCGTTAATCTGGGAAACACGGCCAATATCAACAACTTTCTTCTCAAAGAATGAGAAGTCATCTGCTGTCAGGGAGAAAGGTGGGACAGGGGAGGTGTGTTAAGAAGGGTGGAAAAGGTTGAGAAAAGTTTGTGAGGGTTTGAGGCAGAGGTCATTTTGTTCAGGAAGTAGTGGGTTTTAGTAGCAGTTGTGTGAGCAGAAAAGGATTTTAGGAGGGAGTGATACTTATCAAGGTCCAGAGAGTAACTCCTGTTTTGCTAACAGAGCAATGTGCAGGCCCATGTAAGAAGGTACTTTACTACCTTCACAGCTGGTTTAATGTAATTACAGTGTGTCAGTACATAACAAAACGCTAAAACCCAATATTTTTTTATCCTGATCTTAAGGAATAATTTGAAAATTGGAGATAGATTCAGAGACATTTCTGAGCAATTTACGGACAAACTCTGCCTCAGTAAGATGCAGAAGCAGGCAATAGAGTTCAAGTTCAAGTCTTTTATTGTCAGATGCACAGAACAACACAGGGTCAGACTGGGCACTGAAATTCTTAGGACAAGACAACGCAAAGCAACCTTGCATAACATAACATATAAGTACACAGAACATAGATTACATCTATAATGAGCTAAAATATAATAAACCTCCTAATATACAAATAGAGAAGTCAGCAGCAGTACATGTTTGTCAGACATGAGGGGAGGGACAGGATCCCAAAACCCCGCACATGCAGGCCTCCACCCTGACTCTCCTGCATGCAGGCCTCCACCCTGACTCTCCTGCATGCAGGCCTCCACCCTGACTCCTGCATGCAGGCCTCCACCCTGACTCTCCTGCATGCAGGCCTCCACCCTGACTCTCCTGCATGCAGGCCTCCACCCTGACTCTACTGATTTTCTATCCTCAATATGTCCTGAGTAAGGAGAAAAAAAATAGGGGAAAGTTTCGAAAAACACCCAAATATAGCCTATTCATATGCCTATTCATTATTTTTCTCACGTGAATAGGGTAAACATTTTAACCTTTAGATATCACCATGAAAATAATGAGTTGATTACTTACATTAAGACAAACAGAAAAGGTATTACAAGTTTTTTGAAGTAGTTTGTTAACATGGGCAAACGATGCATAATCTAATTAGGTATGTGCCAATTTGCATAAATACCACAACAGATCTAAACGTTGGGTATAGCCAGATGAAAATGTCTTGTTGAATCTTGTTGACACATAACTTTTTTTCCTAAAATGACTGGATTGGAATTCAACCCTCCTGGCCCTCTGCTGTGTACATGCAAATCATGTCTAGGGAGTCAGGTGGCTGAGCGGTGAGGGAATCGGGCTAGTAATCCGAAGGTTGCCAGGCACTAAGAGGCTGGGGGAAAGGCTGTAAGAAGCCGGGGAAGGCTGTAAGAAGCCGGGGAAGGCTGTAAGAGGCTGGGGAAGGCACTAAGAGGCTGGGGGAAAGGCTGTAAGAGGCCGGGGAAGGCACTAAGAGGCTGGGGGAAAGGCTGTAAGAGGCTGGGGAAGGCACTAAGAGGCTGGGGGAAAGGCTGTAAGAGGCTGGGGAAGGCTGTAAGAGGCCGGGAAAGGCTGTAAGAGGCTGGGGAAGGCTGTAAGAGGCCGGGAAAGGCTGTAAGAGGCCGGGGAAGGCTGTAAGAGGCCGGGGAAGGCTGTAAGAGGATGGGGGGAAGGCTGTAAGAGGCTGGGGAAGGCTGTAAGAGGCCGGGGGGGCTGTAAGAGGCTGGGGGAGGGCTGTAAAAGGCTGGGGGGGTGTAAGACGCTGGGGAAGGCTGTAAGAGGCTGGTGGGGGGGGGCTGTGCCTGGGTTAGGGTTGGCTGTCAGACCTTGAGCTTGATACATAATAACTGTCATTGAGAGGTTGGATTATTTTGCTGATAGTTTCTTCTTTTGTTCCTCTGACCAGAGATGGGAAGTAACAAAGTACTTTGTTACTGTACTTGAGTTGATTTTTCTACCCCTCTACTTTCTACATTTTTAAGCCAGGCTTGTTACTTTAGTTTTAATCTGTATTTGTTGGTGAATAATATTAGATAGCACCCAATTGCTGTTAAAGTACCAAGTCAATGAAGTGTATCGCCAAGTACAAGATCAAGACAAAATCAACGTATTTATTATAGATCTATAAGGTGCAGGTGTCTGATACACTCAAGTTGAGCATCTCAGAGGACTGGACAAAGAATACAGGAATCAGGGCTCTAACCCTAACCCTTAAGGTCTTTGCAGTCAGTGGCGGAACCAGACTTTTATATATGGGGTGGCCAAGGGGTGGCCAGGGCTACTTCAGGGGGTCCACAGACCAAGACTGAAAATGTGTGTGTAACCTTAGCCTGGCATGTAAGCAGTGTAAATTATTCATATGATTGCTGATGAGAAATAGCAATTCAAATTCACTTAAGCCTGAGTTCTTCAATGTGGCCTAGTATGGTCCACTATGGTTACTTTAATCAAATTATACATTTACATCTACCCCCTCCCTGAGTACCTTACTGCGGTGGAGGGGTTTGCGTGTCCTAATGATCCTGGAAGCTATGTTGTCGGGGGCTTTGGCGGTCGCGGAGGCAAAAACCCGGGCGTGGGAGGAGTTCGGCGAGGCCATGGAGAACGACTTCCAAGCGGCTTCGAAAAGGTTCTGGACCACCATCCGGCGACTCAGGAGGGGGAAGCAGTGCACTGTCAACGCTGTATATGGTGGGGATGGTGCGCTGCTGACCTCGATGGGGGACGTCCTGGATCGGTGGAAGGAATACTTTGAAGACCTCCTTAATTCCACCAACACGCTTTCTGACGTGGAGGCAGAGTCTGGGGACATCGGGGGGGGGCCCTTCTATCTCTGGGGCTGAGGTCGCCGAGGTGGTTAAAAAGCTCTGCGGTGGCAGGGCCCCTGGGGTGGATGAGGTCCGCCCGGAGTTCCTTAAGGCTCTGGATGTTGTAGGGCTGTCTTACATTTACATTTATTCATTTAGCAGACGCTTTTATCCAAAGCGACTTCCAAGAGAGAGCTTTACAAAGTGCATAGGTCACTGATCATAACAACAAGATAGCCACAAAAACATTGCGAGTAGCCAAAACATGAAGCACACATTGTGAACAACCAAAGTAAGTGCCAAAGGGAAGAACCATAAGAGCATGTAGTTAAGCAAGTTACAATTAAACAACATGAACCGCTATAAGTGCAAGTGTACCTGTGGAAAAAAAAACAAAAAAACAAGCAACAATAATAAAAACAATATATCACAGCGAGTACAACATTTTTAAATCAGTTACCACTAACCACAAGAGCAACAAGTCTCTAAGCAAGAGTCATTGTGATCCTTGAGGAAACTAACATCGGGTCAAGCGAACCATTCCTAAGTACCGTTGTACTCCCGGAACAAGTGCGTCTTGAGCCTTTTCTTGAAGGTGGAGAGACAGTCAGTGTCTCTGATGGAGGTGGGGAGTTGATTCCACCACTGGGGGGCCAGACAGGAGAAGAGCTTGTGTTGGGACCGGGCGGTCTTGAGCGGTGGGACCACCAGGCGGTTGTCTGAAGAAGACCGTAGGTGACGGGTGGGGGTGTAAGGCTGCAGGAGAGACTTGATGTAGACGGGTGCAGTCCCGTTCACTGCTCGGAAGGTCAGTACCAGGGTCTTGAATCTGATACTTGGTTGACACGACTCTGCAACATCGCGTGGACATCGGGGACAGTGCCTCTGGACTGGCAGACCGGAGTGGTGATTCCCCTCTTTAAAAAGGGGGACCGGAGGGTGTGCTCCAACTTTAGGGGGATCACACTCCTCAGCCTCCCTGGGAAAGTCTATTCAGGGGTTCTGGAGACGAGGGTCCGTCGGATTGTCGAACCTCGGATTCAGGAAGAGCAATGTGGTTTTCGTCCTGGCCGTGGAACTGTGGACCAGCTCTACACCCTCGGCAGGGTCCTGGAGGGTGCATGGGAGTTCGCCCCACTAGACTACACATGTTTTGTGGATTTGGAAAAGGCGTTCGACCGTGTCCCTCGGGGGCTCATGTGGGGGGTGCACCGGAAGTACGGGGTACCGGACTCCCTGATCGGAGCTGTTCGGTCCCTGTACGACCGGTGCCAGAGTTTGGTCCGCATTGCTGGCAGTAAGTAGAACTTGTTCCCGGTGAGGGTTGGACTCCGCCAGGGCTGCCCTTTGTCACCGATTCTGTTCATAACTTATATGGACAGAATTTCTACTGCCAATCACGGGAATGCCCGGAATGTTTGGATGCCGGGCATCCTGGTGGTTGGCGAAGGGGCATGGAGGGGGGTTGGGCAGGGGGGATAGAGCATTCGAAGTTAAGACCAGGTTTAGCGTCTGTTCTTTCTGTTAACACCACAGTACGACAACTGCGCTGTTAGCTACTAAGGTAGAGCTAAGTGCCAAACAAAAACAGAGACATTTCTCTTATCTGAATCTGTTATGGAACCAAATTGCCAATATGGATCTTTTTCTATGGCTCTGCAGCCCAGCAACTCAACTTTCATAACATTTTGTTCAGGAAGCCTCAACCCCAATGCTAAACCTTAAAACGATTACTTTAATATGATCTTGTCTTCCGTCGCTGGCACTGTATCAGACGCTGGCGTAGTGATTTGTAACTGACTGATAAATTGTTGAAATATCCTTGATTGAAAAAATGCGCAGCCAGATGTCAAAAGAAACGCTTCTTTTAACAAGATAAATTAAATGTCAATCAGCATCCAATTGCCAAGGATAGCGAATTACATTTTGGGGTGACACCTGTGGTGGCCAGTCCGATATCAGGGGGGTCCAGTGCCTAACCCTAACCCAGTACCCTAACCCTACCCCGGACACCCTTCTGGCTCTGCGATTGCATTGAGTGCGAAATTTTCGTATGCGTTTTTTCTCAATGGTCAGCCTAAAAATTCGGTGAATTGTCAAAAACCTGTCAAAATGCTGGCTATGGATGCGAAAAATGCATAAAATCGAACCCGAGCCGAACTTTTTGACGGACGAAAGTTTCGGACACGAATTTTGGACTCAGTGTGCAAAGACCCTTACTTTACTATACTCAGTTAGATACTTAGGGCCTCATATACTAATGCTTTTGCGCCCACTTTAGGCGTATTTGTTTTGCAATTGGCGCGTAAAAGCATGGCGAGGTATGTACAAACATGCCGCACTGAGGTAAAAGCGCAGACTGCCTGTCGCAGGAACTGCAAATTGCAAATTGCGCTTTTCCGTGTCATGCATTCACGGGAGGGTCAAGGGGAAAGTGGGAGTTTCCCATAAAGCGATGGGATGCGTAAAGTGCGCCTAATTATGTATTCCGCAGTATGTACAAAAACTGCCCATGAAAGTGCGCCTCTATTTTGCAGTGAAAATTCTGTGCCTCTTAAAAGCAGGTGTAAACCTGGATGCATGCGGGTTCCCTCGCATATGCCTCCTGGTGAAATGACAGCAGTAATCCGAGCAAGACGAAGACATAGGCCGAGGAGACGATCTGAAAGGATTTTTGCCACAAGGATCAAACTTTTTCAGTTGAGTGAACAAGAAATCATTACGCGTTACAGATTAAGCAGCCATGCAATATTACAGTTACTGGAATTTGTAATTTCGGTCCAGATTGTATTTTTTTGTCTCGGTGTGGAATTCCAGCCTTGTATAATATTTAAATTCGCTGTTACCTCATGAACAAGCACATGAATTTCGTTATCACTAAATCTTTGTTTTTGCTGTTTTGACTTCGGTGGCTGATCCATGATAGAAAGAGAGAAGGAGGCCCATTCAATCGCGCGTTTAAATGCTTGCAATTTATGGTATAGTGGGCGGAGAAAGGCGCTGATTACCCGAGGAACTGCAGGTTTCGTAAATACGACGTAAACTGAAGTATCACAGCGTGCGCAATCTGCGGGTTGGCCATGGCGCTAATAACGCTACATTTGCAAATGTACATACATGAGGCCCTCAGTTTTAGGCTTCTCTGTTCTCCTCTAGCCTCTCCTCCTCTCTCCTCTTCTGTCTTTTCACTGTGTGTGTGAAAAGAAAGTTTCGAAAAATTGAAAAAAAAAAATGCTAAAAAGTTTAAAAAGGTTGAAAAACAAATGTATAATTTTTTTGGGGGAAAAAAAGTTTACAAAGGTTGAATTTGGGGGGGGGGGAAGGTTTCTAAACAAAAGTTTGTATCATTGATGAGTGCTTCATGAGGACTCTACTATACTCAACTGTACTCTATTGTATTCTGTTTCATCAACTATGTTTTAGGATTCTCTGTTCTCCTCTCTCATTTCACTGTGTGTGAATAAAAAGTGTTTTAGTTTTTTTTAAAGGTTAAACAAATATTTTTGCTAAAAAGTTTTCCCCCAAAAAAAGGTTTTGAAAGTTTGAAAGAACAAGTTCAAAAAAAAAATTCTAAACAAATGTTTGCATCATTGATGAGTACTTCATGATGACTCTACTATACTCTACTGTACTCTATTGTACTCTGCTATGCTTTGTGTGGGAGGGAGAGAGAGGGAAAGAGAGAGAGGGAGGTAGAGATTTATTATTATTCTATGACCTGGTGTGTGTGCGTATGTATGTGTATGTATGGGTATATATACATGTGTGTGTGTATGTACATGTGTGTATGCGTATATCTATATATATGTGTGTATCTGTTTACTTATTTATTTATTTTTCCTACCGATTGTTTGGCAACATTAATAATATACCAACTTGAATAATAATAACATGGATACAAAGTTGTACACCTTTGTGGTGTAGTTACACGTATGTATATTTTTAACTACCGTGTGTGTCTCTATGTATGTGAGTGTATGAAATATAAGTATATATAAGGCCATGATTTATATTGATGAATATTTCTGTAATTCTACCGTTGCTTTGGCAATATGAACAATTGTTGTTTTCATGCCAATAAAGCCCTTTGAACTGAACTGAACTAAACTAAGAGAAAGGGAAGGAGAGACGGAGAGAGAGGGAAGGAGAGATGGAGATAGAGGGGAGAGAGTAGTCCTGGCCAGTTGTCAAAGTGTCGGAGCAAAACACTGAACCCCAAGCTGCTCCTGATCAGCAGGCCAGCTGCATGGCAGCTCCACCACCATCAGTCTGTGAGTGTGTGTGTGCGTGAGTGTGTGAGTGTGTGTGTGAATGGGTGAGTGAGAGGCAATAATGTCATACACTTTGAGTACTGCTAAGGTAGAAAAGCGCTTCAGAAATGCAGTTCATTTACCGTTAATATCTAATCCTAACCTTAATTAAAAACTATATCGTTCTACTCTACCTATTAATGCTAAAGTTGTATTTAAAAAAACAGGCCAGGTCACCAGGGAAAGTCATTAATTATCCTCAATTATTTCAGGGAGGTTTGAGATGACAGTCTGACAATCAGTCTATAAAACAAGTTGACAGTCTTCATAGCTGCTGGTAAAGTTGGTTACATAACATCAGCTAAACAAGTTGTCTCACGCATATAGGAACACGGAGTAGAGAGGGCTACACTCAAGAGGAACAGTGTCCTACCACACAGGGACAGGTGGGCCTCAGTGCTCCGCCTGCACGTCGCTTTGGATACAAGCTTCTGCTACATCTGAACATATCAGATTGCAGAGGCTGAAGCAGAGAAGCCAAATCCATCCTGTCCCCAGCTAAAATACCTCCCCCCCCCAACCCAGGTACCCAGCCCCCAGTCTGCGTAATCCCAGTCCTACCAATTGTAATCCCTGACAAAACTAAATACATATACGTATCATAACATATCTTAACTTCTAAACACTCATAAAACATGTTGATATTCAAACCAACATAAAATTAATATTTACCATTATTGGTACATTGCCTGCTTTTACTCTTGTTAACTTGCAACAGAAAACGAGAGCTAAATAATGAGGCTTCGACAGAAGTCGAAGAGTCAGGGTGTGGTCTGCTGGCTCTGGTTACGGGAGGGTGTGTTGTGTGTTCGCTCTGCCCTGTGCCAGGGTGTGTTAATGTGCCTGTAGCCCTGCTAGTCCTGCACTGGTTATATCCTGCTATGTCTTGCCCTTTCACACACACACACACACACACTCAGATATACACACACTCAAACACACACGTGAACACACATGCTGGTTTCTTGCTACTATCAGACGGGGCTGGTCGGAAACCCAAAGAGAAGGCCTGCAGTTTCCAGGTGTTCCATCTTCAATATGTCTTGATTCATAACATAAGTACTGGTCCCCTGCTATGTCTCCTGGTCCTGGTCTGCAGTTTAAGTTAATGATGTTCAAGCTGCTAAGTGGTGTCAACTTCAGTGCTCAGCCTGGGGGTGATACGGGCTGCGATGGTACACCTGCTTTTTAGTTGTTCTCCAGTGATGGAAAGATAAGCCACAGGTAAGCAAAGTGTTTAAATTAGAAAAATTATAAACCTTTAACCAACCCAAAGGTCATGTGACGCTGGTTTAGAGCTGCTGGTGACCTAAGAGTAACTACGAAATGACAGGTTGCCTATTCTGTTCGCAAACTCCTACAGTCTGAATTTGTAGTTAGCTTTTCTGAATGCTTTACTATCTGACTGGTATTGGGCCATTCACAGAGAAGCTGCAAAGCTCTTCTGGTGAAAATAGTACAGTATGGACCTGGGGCCTGCAGGCTTTGTTTCACCCTCATAATCACTCTCACATTTCTAAGCTAAATCTCCTGCCAGGTATCAGTGGATCATCATAAGCTTCACACACTGAGAAAAGAGGCAGGGAGAATTCCACAACCTGTTCCAACAAGAGGCCTGAAATGTCACCTGTCACATCTTAGCACATCAAATGAGTACTAGTGACAACTCTGTCTCTCACTGCTCTCCCTGCAGGATGGAAAAGGTCATTTTTAAATGATCAAATATAAAATATAACGATAAGTGGTGGACATCCGGAAGATTCATCCGGAAGAGGTCCTTCATGCAGTGTTCCAATTCCCCAAATCAGCTTCTGGATAAAATGTGTACTTTGTCATCCCTAGGCCATTATGAGAAGAAAAATGATCCTATATACTATTGTTTATGCATGTAGGTACTGAATGAAAACTGTGCACCCGGGGGGGCGAGGGGCGGTGCTGCACCCGGGGGGGCGAGGGGCGGTGCTGCACCCGGGGGGGCGAGGGGCGGGGCTGCACCCGGGGGGGCGAGGGGCGGGGCTGCACCCGAGGCTGCACCTGTCCTTTACAGAGGGAGGCGTCGGCATGTGTCATCTCAATGTGCCCCAACAAGAATCTGCTGTAAAATTAGTTATGTCTCAACATGAATCTCTGCTCAATATGTCTCCGGCGTTCCACAAAACTTTTTACGAGGTTGAAATGTTGTTATTGCTGCACCATTCTCTCATTGGAAAATGTAAAATTGTAGTTGAGATGTTATTATTACTATGGCTAGTTACAGTCCACCTTGGCACTAAACACCAAAACACAATTCGTTTTGTAACAATTATTAACTATGCACTTCTTGTCTTGTCTACTACACTTTTTATCGCTTTGGATTAAAACACAAATGAACACTTTAAGGTTCTCTCCAGAACCCTGTCATGTTTGAGCTGCAACACACAGAGCTTGGGTAATGATGGGAAACACAAGTTTCCCATCCAGTTCCAGGGTGCTTTATTCAGTCACAAACATCTCTGTCTGCGCTGCTCAGACATGTTGGTCAGCATCAGTCTCTCCTGGCAGCGGGCCTGAACTCAGGGCAGGGACACTACCAGCCGTTGTGTTGGAACATGCTGGAATCCTCTCTGTCCTTTATTCTACTCTTCTAACTCCAATTAAACACATGTAACATTAATATGACTTAAAGATAATTTCATCTAACCTTTCCCAAAGTTACGTTTTCCATTTCCTTTCATCCCCACTGCTCCTCTGTAACATCACCACTCACAGTCATGCTCTTACCAGAACTTCATGACTGCAGATGATGAACACAAGGCCAGGGTTAGGGTTAGACATTATAACCAGGCCAGGTGCACAGACAGCCATGGTCCTGCTGCTCCTATCAACAATCTGAGTCCTACACAGGACCAGGACCATGCAGTAGAACCAGGACCAGGACCATGCAGTAGAACCAGGACCAGGACCATGCAGTAGAACCAGGACCAGGACCAAGTCTGAGCTATATTATGTCTACATGATACTCATAGTCAGTTCAACAGGGCTGTATCTCTGTATGATTATGATTTTTACCCCATCATCAGTTGGACATGGGAAAGTTATGTGCACAGCTCCCTCCACCCCTGCAGGTAAATGGCATCTAAAGGCCTCATGGCCGGAGGGCCTGCAGCCATGTCTGTGTGAGTAGCTGGGTGTACCCTGGACAGATCAGGTTACAAGGCACCCCTACCTGCTTGACGTGACAGCGAGTTGAACAGCCCTCCTTCTCTCCCCGCAGGTGAAGCCTGGGACAGGTACAAGCCATGGTGAAGTGGGTGGGGCCAGGACGGGGTGTGTGGAGACTCCTCCCCCTCCGAGGCAGATATAAGCAGGGTGAGTCCAGAGAGGAGGCACTCAGAGGTGTCTGATTCTCCTCTCAGTGAGCTCCACCGTCCTTTCCTTCAGCCCTCAGGAACAGCCATCATGAGCGTCACGTACAAGTCCTCGTCCTCCGGCAGCTTTGGCGGCGGCAGTCTGAGCGGCGGGCTCGGAGGGTTCGGAGGCGGCAGCATCAGGAAGAGCTCTGGCTTCTCCAGCTTCTCGGCAGCAGCGGCGCCCATGGGCTCCAGCCGGATGAGCAGTGTGTCCATCCGGCGCTCCGGCGGGGGCGGCTTCGGTATGGGTGGAGGTGGTGGAGGTTTAGCTTTGGGCGGAGGTGGAAGTAGCTTCAGTATGGGCGGAGGTGGCTTCGGTATGGGCGGTGGCGGAGGTGGCTACAGTATGGGCGGTGGCGGAGGTGGCTTCGGTATGGGCGGTGGCGGAGGTGGCTTCGGTATGGGCGGTGGAGGCTTCAGTATGGGTGGAGGCGGAGGCTTTGCTGCTGCTCCCATCACGGCTGTGACCGTCAACCAGAGCCTGCTGGCTCCCCTGAACCTGGAGATTGACCCCAACATCCAGACCGTCCGCACCCATGAGAAGGAGCAGATCAAGACCCTCAACAACCGCTTCGCCTCCTTCATCGACAAGGTGAGTGCCCCTCATCCTCTGGGATGTCTCCCTATATATGTATACATATATCTTGGCAGCATGCCTGAGTAGTCTACCCTCTCCCATCTTGGAGAGCTCATAAATATTTCACAGCTGCTGAGATGCAAAGCATGTCAGTGCTGCCCTTTAATCGGAAACAAACACTCAGGATAGCGATACTGTGGTGAATGCATTGTGTCCTGGCTGCTTCATAACCAGAGGACTACAGCATGACTGGTCAGCCCGGGGCACCCAGGCGCTTGCAGGCCGGCTGCAGAGTGAGTGAGAGAGAGAGAGAGAGAGAGAGAGAGAGAGAGAGAGAGAGAGAGAGAGAGAGAGAGAGAGAGAGAGAGGGGGGGGGGGAGGATCTCTTGAGTGGCACTGTGGGACGGAGCTGGTGAGGGTTAGGGGGAAACCTGAGAGCAGGTAGATCCGATGACCTGTACCTCTCTAGAAGGGGGGGATCAGGTTCCCTACAGTCACCATGGAAGCAGCAGCCTCCCAGCAGAGTGCTCTGAGCTTGTGTAGGGGAGGGCATGGGTTGTGCTATGGGGAGTAGAGTGAGTGCAGGGAGGCGATAGGTGCACAGCCTTCAGATGTCATGCCCAGGGCTACAGGGCCCCTTCACAGTGCTGTCAGTGTGATTCACACACAAAAAGAGAAAAGGGAGAAAGAGGGAGGGAGAGTGGGGGAGAGAGGGAGGGAGAGTGATGGAGAGAAGGAGTGAGAGTGAGGGAGAGAAGGAGGGAGAAAGGGAGGTGATTAAGGAGGCTGCAGGTTCCATCCAGCAGCTTCTGCCTGCAGGCAGGGTGCGGCAGCTTGACATGATCCCTGATGAGAGGCTGTGATACGTCCTGCTGTGATACGCCCTGCTGTGATACGCCCTGCTGTGATACGCCCTGCTGTGATACGCCCTGCTGTGATACTGTAGGGCAGGGTGGAGCTCTCCTGTCAGCCTCGCCCCTGAACTGTGCTGCTGCTCATAAGGAATTCTCCTGGGGAGCTGTTAGGACTTGTTAGGAGTCAACTCAGTCCACAGCTACATGACAGCAAACAACAGGCAGGTCCATACTGCAGCCAGCCAACCAGCTAATCCAAAGTCAGCCAGCCAGTTAACCCAAAGTCGGCCAGCCAGCTAACTCAAAGTCAGCCAGTCAGCTAATCCAAAGTCAGCCAGCCAGCTATCTGTAGAAATATTGGAGTTCTGCTACCAGAGTACAGCTCAAACAGTGTTGAAATGTTTTCTCCTTCAACTCTGTGAGGTGTTTTCCCCCAGTCTGATCATAGTTGATGATGCCACACCCATGACAACCAATATGGCAGGTATAGCCAATATAGTTATTTAATTAAAGGCTTACCTGGGTCATTACAGAGTTCTGCAGCATTGTTGTGAAAAAAAAAAAACTGTGGTTTGCCCTCAACTTCCTGGTCACCTGACAGTAGTCAAGTTAGTCCTCAACTTCCTGGTCACCTGACCCTTGCTCTTCTTCTTCTCTTGCTGGTCCCAGGTGCGTTTCCTGGAGCAGCAGAACAAGATGCTGGAGACCAAGTGGAGCCTCCTGCAGGACCAGACCACCACACGTTCCAACATCGACGGCATGTTTGAGGCCTACATTGCTAACCTGCGCAGACAGCTGGACGGCCTGGGCAACGAGAAGATCAAGCTGGAAGGAGAGCTGAAGAACATGCAGGGGCTGGTCGAGGACTTCAAGAACAAGTGAGTCTGGGATACCAGCACCCTCTGAATATCATTTCTTTCTCGTTCCTTCACGTTGACATCCTCTCTTCCTCTGTTCAGATATGAAGATGAAATCAACAAACGGGCCGCAGTGGAGAACGAGTTTGTCCTGCTCAAGAAGGTGAGTGTGAAACTAGAGGAACCCAGTTACAACCTGAATCTGCTCAAACCAGGTTTGAGTTTTACCGAGCTCCAACCACAAATGTTTTGGCTCTTGGACAGGTTGTGTGCTGGGTACATATTTAGCACCCTTACTCCAAATTTAGAACTGTGACATGTCCGTGTCCTGACCCTGGCCCTGACCCTGGCCCTGACCCTGGCCCTGGCCCTGGCCCTGACCCTGGCCCTGACCCTGGCCCTGACCCTGGCCCTGGCCCTGGCCCTGGCCCTGACCCTGGCCCTGACCCTGGCCCTGACCCTGACCCTGGCCCTGGCTCTGGCTCTGGCCCTGGCCGCAGACAGTAACGCCTCCATGTGTGGTTGCAGGATGTGGACGGAGCCTACATGGGGAAGGTGGAGCTGGAGGCCCGGGTGGATGCCCTCCAGGACGAGATCAACTTCCTCAGAGCCATCTACGAGGCGGTGTGTACCCTACCAGACCAGCTGTTCCTCCGAAGACAGGCTCACCAGGCCCTGTGTCAAGAAAACACACACTGTGCTGACTGTTTGTCCTCTCTCTCTTTCTTTCTCTCTCTCTCTTTTTCTCTCTCTTTTTCTCCACAACCATTCTCTGCTCCTGCTCTTTTTCTTGTCTTCTTCTTCTCTCCCTCTCCGTCTGCAGGAGCTGTCTGAGCTGCAGGGGCAGATCAAGGACACCTCAGTGGTGGTGGAGATGGACAACAGCCGCAACCTGGACATGGACTCCATCGTGGCTGAGGTCCGCGCCCAGTACGAGGAAATCGCCAACCGCAGCAGGGCAGAGGCTGAGACCTGGTACAAGCAGAAGGTAGAGTTAACCGGGTTGCTGGTCATTTTATTCTTCACTCTACTTTTTATGCTTTTATCTGATTATTTCATCCAAAGCGACATACAAATAATGCAAATACAGTACAATGCACAGGGGTTTCTGCCTGGTCGTTTAACATGAACATTGAAAACAGATCAAAGGATGAGATGTTGATGAGGCCTGTCAGTTCCTTGAGAGGAGACTAAACACATGACTGTCTGCAGTTTGAGGAGATGCAGAGCTCTGCAGGGCAGTATGGAGAGGACCTGCGCAGCACCAAGTCAGAGATCGCAGAGCTCAACCGCATGATCAGCCGGCTCCAGAACGAGATTGAAGCCGTCAAAGGACAGGTAGGTCCTGCTGCAGCCAACGTCTACAAGCCCTACCTTGGTGAAAAATTCAGAGAAACTTGTGTGATACCCAGTGAGATTGAAACCACAAATGATCCATGTTTTCTCCTCTTCTAACATTCATCTTATACTCTTCTCCTCTCTCCTCCTCCTCTCCTCCTCTCCTCCAGCGTGCTAACCTGGAGGCCCAGATAGCCGAGGCGGAGGAGCGTGGAGAGCTGGCAGTGAAGGATGCCAGACTCCGCATCAGCGACCTGGAGGCAGCGCTCCAGAGAGCCAAGCAGGATATGGCACGCCAGGTGAGAGAGTACCAGGAGCTGATGAACGTCAAGCTGGCCCTGGACATCGAGATCGCCACCTACAGGAAGCTGCTGGAAGGAGAGGAGACCAGGTAGACGGTGCAACCAAAACTCAATTTTGGGATCTTCTGTGTGTCAAACAAGGGATGGTTTTGCAATCTATTATTTTAGATTAACTTGATTTGTTAACTGCTAAAAAGTCAAACTACAGCTCTTCCTCCAGATTGAGTAACATTCCCTCCCTGTCTTCCTCCTTCCTCTCTCTCTCTCTCTCTCTCTCTCTCTCTCTCTCTCTCTCTCTCTCTCTCTCTCTCTCTCTCCCTTCCCTCTCTCTCTCTCTCTCTCCCTCCCTCTCTCCAGGATCTCGTCAGGCGGTGGAACTGCCACCATTCACATCCAGACCTCAGGTGGTGGAGGAGGCGGGGGTGGTAAGAACACCTTCCTAGATTCTCACATACACACACCAGTCCCAGTACTGTTGTACACACTGTTGTCCAGCCTGTCATTTATAGATACAGTTCCAGTATGTGTTTATCAAGTAGAATAGAAGATGTTCAACTCATCTGCATCATGGGTCTGAGTCTTGACTTGTATCCCTCTCTCCATCTTCATCCCTACATCCCTCCACCCCTCCCTCCCTCTCCCAGGCTCCGGAGCAGGGTTTGGGATGGGAGGAGGAGGAGGTGGAGGAGGGTTTGGCTACGGGGGCGGCAGCGGGATGTCCATGTCCCTGGGAGGAGGAGGAGGAGGGGGTGCGGGCTACGGCATGAGCAGCATGAGCAGCGGAGGAGGAGGCTTCGGCAGCCTGAGCGGTGGAGGAGGAGGGATGTCCATGTCTCGCTCCTCAGTGGTCCAGAGCAGCAGACGCTACTAGCACAGCTGTCTGCCCCTTCCTCTCTCCTTCTTCCATCTTCTATTCATCCCCTCTTCACAGACCTAGCTAACTCACTTACACTCCTCATGTTCCCGCCAGGCAGTCCCCTCTGACCTCCAGCCCAGCAGCCAGCATGTGCTGCAGGGGCACACACACAGACTGGCCACTAGGGGATGCTGTTCAGCTACAGCCCACTCTTGTCTCTGAACACTTATAACTAACTAGGACAGAGAGCAGTATTTTCTGAACTACACCAGCAAAGGGACTTCCTCCTCCCTCAGTCAACCAGGGTGTACAGAGACACAGCAGTGGTCCCTTTGGCCATGATAGAGCATTCTTAGTGTGTCTAGACAGTTGTAACCAGATTCCTCTGTTGTGATTGGCCATGTGATGAACATGCTGTAAACATGCTGAATAAACCCTGAGCTCTAGATCAAGCTTCTGTGATCCAGTGTCTTCTGTAGTATCTCTGTATGCTTGAGACCGGGGCCATGCTAGACACAACGCTCTACTGGGGTACAGGGCCCACATTACTCACCACAATAAACAGTGCACTGTACTTCCCTTACTTAAGGGACTTAAAGTATTGCTATACTATATTACACTACAACTAGAGAGAGTACAATTTCTGGGTAAATTGTAGGGTGTGCTTGCTTGCGTCGGTTGCACAGGGGTCAGTTTTTTTATTACATTTTTACAACTGATATTCCTGTGTATTTTATATAAAAATGCATACTTATTATTTATAAAGATTACATAGATTTAGAAGCATCGTTTTTTTGCTGCTCATTTACAACTCAAAATACGAGTGAAGCGTAGAATGAAATAGATGTCTTCTCATTTCCCCTGAAAGAGGCAGCCTCATAGCTGAATCAAAACGAATAAATTTGGCAGTAAACATTGCCCTAATCTCTATGACTTTAACGTCCTTTTAAGTTTTTCCCTTCTAACTACTAACCTGAATTGCTAGTAATCGTGTTTCTCATGGTCAAGTAAACGTACCAATCACCTGTGTGAGAGACTGAGTGGTGCTTGTCTGTCGTTACGGTGATGGTGCAGCTATGATTGCTAACGCGCTGAGGGCAGAGAATAAGAGAAATGTAGCTAGAATCCACACCTCAAACAAGATAACCTAGACGCTAAACTACGTCCAATCCAAAATATAAGGATATTTTCCAAGACCCAAGACTCTGCCGAAACCAGAGATATTCTTTATATGTCTGTGCAGTCAGAAATACGACTCTACCTGCAGTTTCAAAAACGTGTTCCTTTTGCTTTCCTGGTGCTTGTTTGTTTGGTTGCCACGGTGATGGCGCAGCTGTGATAGCTAACGAGCTAGGCAGAGAGAAAAACGAACATTTACCTAGCATCCACACCTCAAACAAGTTGACCTAGACGCAAAACTATACGTCCAATCCAAAATATAAGGATATTTTCCGAGACCCTTATTATTTACCCAAGACTCTTATCAAAAATCAAGAAGGAGCAAACATTTTAATGTATTTCAAACTGTCATAATTCAAAATTGGCTGAATATTTGAAAAAGCTGAATCATTTGGGAATAGCTGAATGTCTTGTGAACATTTTAAAGGTTGAATGGTGTCTCTAGCTGAAAGTATGCTGAAGTAGTTACGTTTGAAAGAGGAGGAAACTTTTTAATGATTTGAAAGGATTTACCATTACTTTTAATGGGAGAATAATTTGCACAAAAACCTTAATGTCTTAAAAAGTATAAAAGTGAGAAATACCAGAAGTCATAGCCAACATCTCCTGAAGGAGCTGAACGTTTTGATACATAAATTGTAGGAATCGGTGAAAGTATGCAGAACTAGTTAAAGGCCAGAAAACGGCGGAAGAACTAAGAAGTTGATATAATAATAATAATAATAATAATAAAGAGAAACAGGAAAAAAATAGTGAGAATGCTTAACAGCATTCTCGCAATAATAATAATAAAGAGAAACAGGAAAACAATAGTGAGAATGCTTAACAGCATTCTCGCAATAATAATAATAAAAAGAAACAGGAAAACAATAGTGAGAATGCTTAACAGCATTCTCACAATAATAAAGAGAAACAGGAAAACAATAGTGAGAATGCTTAACAGCATTCTCACAATAATAACAATGATAAAGAGAAACAGGAAAACAATAGTGAGAATGCTTAACAGCATTCTCACAATAATAAATATATATGTGAGAGAACAAAGGTTGTGCTCTCGCCGAAGGCTTGAGCACACCCAATAATTCCAAATCTAGCCATCTTAACAACGGTTAGCTAGCCTAACATATTACCAGCTACAGTTTACACTTAGCCTAACTAGCACCAGCTACAGTTTACACAGTTAGGCATTTAACATTGCCAGCGCAAACTATTTTATACACCTGTGTCGGACAGGTCCGGCCTCCTCGTCATCCAGTAATTGCAACCTTGAATGGTTGAAAAAATATTTTTGCAAAAAGGTAACTTTTTTTCAAATTATTTTTGAAAGGTTGAAAGAAACTTTTCAAAAAAATGTTTCTAAACAAAAGTTTGCATCATTGATGAGTACTTCATGATGACTTTATTATACTGTATTGTACTTTGCTTTGCTTTCATCTACTCTGTTTGAGGGTTAGGGTTTAGGTCTGTTTTAGGCTTCTCTGTTCTCTTCTTCCCCGTCCTGCTCTCCTTTCACTTTACATTTACATTTATTCATTTATCAGACGCTTTTATCCAAAGCGACTTCCAAGAGAGAGCTTTACAAAGTGCATAGGTCACTGATCATAACAACAAGATAGCCACAAAAACATTGCGAGTAGCCAAAACATGAAGCACACATTGTGAACAACCAAAGTAAGTGCCAAAGGGAAGAACCATAAGAGCATGTAGTTAAACAAGTTACAATTAAACAACATGAACCGCTATAAGTGCAAGTGTACCTGTGGAAAAAAAAAACAAGCAACAATAATAAAAACAATACATCACAGCGAGTACAACATTTTTAAATCAGTTACCACTAACCACAAGAGCAACAAGTCTCTAAGCAAGAGTCATTGTGATCCTTGAGGAAACTAACATCGGGTCAAGCGAACCATTCCTAAGTACCGTTGTACTCCCGGAACAAGTGCGTCTTGAGCCTTTTCTTGAAGGTGGAGAGACAGTCAGTGTCTCTGATGGAGGTGGGGAGTTGATTCCACCACTGGGGGGCCAGACAGGAGAAGAGCTTGTGTTGGGACCGGGCGGTCTTGAGCGGTGGGACCACCAGGCGGTTGTCTGAAGAAGACCGTAGGTGACGGGTGGGGGTGTAAGGCTGCAGGAGAGACTTGATGTAGACGGGTGCAGTCCCGTTCACTGCTCGGAAAGTCAGTACCAGGGTCTTGAATCTGATACGGGCCATGATAGGTAGCCAGTGGAGAGAGATGAGGAGCGGGGTAACATGGGAGCGTCTGGGTAGATTGTAGACCAGGTGGGCCGCTGCGTTCTGAATCCTCTGAAGAGGGCGGGTTGCACATGCTGGGAGACCAGCGAGCAGCGAGTTGCAATAGTCCAACTTGGAGAGGACAAGTGCTTGGACTAGCAGCTGGGTGGAGTGCTCAGACAGGTATCTCCTGATCTTCTGGATGTTGTAGAGGGTGAATCTACACGACCGGGAGACCGCAGCAATTTGGGCCGTGAGGGAGAGCTCGTCGTCCATGGTAACCCCAAGGTTCCTGGCAGAGGATGAAGGGGTCACCGTCGCAGATCCCAGGGTGATTGAGAGATCGTGGGACATGGAGGGTTTAGCTGGGATGATGAGAAGTTCTGTTTTGGCGAGGTTCAGCTGGAGGTGGTGCTCGGTCATCCAGGCGGAGATGTCTGTGAGGCAGGCCTCAATCCTAGCTGAGATCCCCGGATCGGTCGGGGGGAACGACAGGTACAGCTGCGTGTCGTCAGCGTAGCAGTGGTAGGAGAAGCCATGGGAGGTGATGATTGGTCCAAGTGAGGTGGTGTACAGAGAGAAGAGGAGAGGTCCAAGAACGGAGCCCTGTGGGACACCAGTGGAGAGCTGGCGAGGGCCTGACAGTTTGCCTCCCCAGGAGACCTGGTAGGATCTTCCCGACAGGTAGGATGAGATCCACTGGAGTGCAGTGCCAGTGATGCCCACTCAGAAAGTCTGGAGAGCAGGATCTGGTGGTTAACCGTATCAAACGCTGCAGAAAGGTCCAGCAGAATGATGACGGATGACCTGGAAGCCGCTCTGGCAGACTGGAGGGCAGTGGTGACTGAAAGGAGGGCAGTCTCTGTGGAGTGGCCAGTCTTGAAGCCCGATTGGTTGGGCTCAAGCAGGTTGTTCTGAGAGAGAAAGTTTGACAGTTGGTTAGATACAGCACGTTCAATTGTTTTTGAAAAGAAGGGTAACAGTGATACCGGTCTGTAGTTCTGGAGGACGGCAGGGTTAAGGGAGGGTTTTTTGAGTAGAGGGGTAACTCTAGCCTGTTTGAAGGCAGAGGGGAAGGTGCCAGAGGTAAGAGAGGAGTTTAGGGCATGGAGAAGAAAAGTTATGATGGAGGGGGAGATGGTTTGAAAGAGATGGGAGGGGATAGGATCAAGGGGACAGGAGGTGGGGCGATGAGAGAGAATGAGGTCAGAGATCTCTGCCTCAGACAGGGGAGAAAAAGAGTTTAGACATTTAGTTGGGTCAGTCATGGAGGGTGAGAGGGTAGGAAAGGTGGGTTTAGGGAACCGACTGCTAATGTCGGCGACTTTTTTCTCAAAGAAGGAGGAGAAGTCGTCTGCTGTCAGGGTGGAGGGAGGGGGTGGGGGAGGTGGGTTAAGAAGGGTGGAGAAGGTAGAAAAAAGTTTGTGGGGGTTTGAAGCGGAGTTAATTTTGTTCAGAAAGTAGAGGGTTTTAGCACCAGTTATGTGAGAAGAGAAGGATTTGAGGAGGGAGTGATACTTATCAAGGTCCAGACCGCCTTTGGACTTGCGCCATCTCCTCTCAGCTGCCCGAAGGGTGGACCGTTCTTCACGAATAACATCCGTAAGCCATGGGCAGGAGGGAGAAGATCGTGCAGGCCTGGTTGACAGGGGACAGAGAGAGTCAAGTGATGCAGTTAAAGTGGTTAACAAGGTGTCGTGGCAGTGTTAGTGGGGTGGGACGAGAACTCGTCAATGGGGGGAGGGAGGATGTTACAATAGGGGAGAAATGGGAGGGGGATAGGGAGCGGAGGTTGTGCCGGAAAGTTACAAGGGGAGGGGAGGTAGGGGGAGTTGGAGGGAGAGAGACAGAGAATTGGATAAAGTAGTGATCAGAAAATCTTTCACCGTGTGTTATATACGATCTATGCCACACGGAAGGAAAAATACTGAAATTTGTCACTTGAGCCATGTAGTGTAAATGCAGCCTTACTTGCAATGCAACTTTGTTTCATTTAGGACAGTAGTCTGCGACCACGAGCAGAGCACCCTGAACTGTGGTACGTTGTTCCACTGTTACAGTTTTATAAATTTACAGATTAACAGTAAATTCTGTGTTTGTGTAAACTTACATGGCAATAAAAACAAATTCTGATTCTGCATGTAAGACACATAAACACACACACACAGGTGGCTAGCATGTAAGACACACACACACAGGTGGCAATTATGTAAGACACACACACACAGGTATTCAAGCAGGGTTTGTATAAATGTCACGTGTCTCTCTCCCACTTTCCCAGATGCAATGGAAAGACCCGCTGTTCTCTGGTTGTCTCCAACTGACCTACACCTGCGTTCCCCCAAGTAATTGTTCATTGTGTGTGAGTGAGTGTGAATGGTGTCTCTTATACAGAGGACACAGATGATGTCTGTAATACGTTCCTGTATGATGTCTTTATTACAGACGACATATCTAAATGATTTTCCGCAGAAGAGCCCAGCACTCAACATGAACACACTGCTGATCCCATGTTAGAGGAAGAGACAAACAGCTTGACCTGCCATCTGCTTTCATGAATAGTTTTGTTAGAGCAGTTGAATGTTAATGCTTAGCACTCATTGCTTATTGTTGATAATCAATCAATAATCTAAAATCAATAACTCAAATCAATAAATCAGTTTTAATCAAAAATCTATCAAACCCTGAATACATTTTTAAAATGGTTAAATATTGAAATGATACATCTTTTTACAAAGTTTCAGTAAGAATGCGACCGACCCTTAAGTATGGTGAACCCAGGTGTGGGACTTTTACTTAGAAGGAAACAAGGAAATTAGGGAAGTTTCAAGGTACAGGCAGGCGGCATTCAGGTGATCTGTATCTTCATTCAACACAGGTGGAACAGGACTCAGTGCCAGATAATCACAAAGGTCTGGGCACTGAGTATCAGGAACTGGAAAACAAACACTAAGAATGACAAAAGACGCCAAACTAGCCAAACTAGTCTTGGCAGGGACGTGCTGGGAAGGTGTTTAAACCCACAGCCCAGAACAGGTGTGGGAGTGAAAGGGGATCATTAGGGGAATGTAGTGCAGAGGCCTGTTCCATAAAGGCCGCTCAAAAAAGCTGGACTTAAAGTCCCAAACCTGACTTGAATTAGCTTAACAAGTCAAGCGGGGCTAAAGAGGTTCCATAAAGGCCAATTTCAGCTCACGCACTCCTACTAGTTCAAGTCAGATTTAAGTAGTCAAGCTAAATGCGCGTGCACCCTATTCTTAAGCAGCCCGAGAGGTAGAACATGGATAATACCAATCCACCACGGCAAAAAGCAATGCACACGGCCACTTGACTTCTTCCAGAAAGAACGTCCCCTTTAAGCCGTGTACTATGACAGCTCCCTCATCCCCCACTTCATCAAAATAAAATGACACGCCATGATTGACGTGAACGATAGGCTACGTAGGTCGAGGTCCTTTTTTATAGACCTTTACTTCATTGATTAAAAAAACAGACACCCTCTAAACACATAAAATTTACTTTTTTGACATTGTTTTATAAATAGCCGACTATTAATCAATACATTATCCAGTAGCCTAACTTTTTAACATGGTTTTTGTGTTGGCAAAATGAAAGATAGATGTATGGATTTAGGTTCGTTTTGCAATTGTAGGCTCCTGTTAACAATTATGTAGCTATGACAATTATACTGGGATAATTTAGATTGAGATATAGGTCTATATGACTGATGCCTAAACATTTGAAATCACAAACTACCATAGAGCCATACGTTTAACGTAGGCTATGTAGGTTTGTATCATTCTGAAATCATTGTTCATCATTGTTTAATGCAATAGGCTAAATGTTGTAGCCTATGTATTTAAGTTGATTTTCTATAAATGTAGCCTACATATTGAACTGATGAGAATGAGAAAATGTCCATGGTAAATCATCGTTTTCCCGTTGGGTCAGTGTTACAGGAACGTCTGGCTAAGCAACAACACGGGCTAAGCCTGACAGTTAGCCTGCCCCGGACCAGGCTAGTTTTGAAGCATAAGTTGCCATAGTAACTGAGTTCAAACTACGTTGAGCTGGCTTTATGGAACCGAATGAACTAGAAATGAGTCCGACTAACTGACATAAGCCTGGCTTATTCGGTAAACTCGATTTATGGAACAGGCCTAAGGTCTGATGTGACAACACCAATGGTTGACTTGTAATATCAAGGTTTTGGTCTTTCTAGAACTGACCATTTGGACTGATGCTGTGATTTGATGACTGCATTAGGTTATAAATAAAAGATCATGCAGGACTGTCGAACATGTGATCAAGTAAAACATTCAGTAGAACAAGAACATCACGTAGAACCAGATGTGGACCTTTTTTGGAACGTAAACAATAACAGATCAGTCTAGAACGTAGAACTAATCTGAAGTAATCTGAAGGTTGCCAGTTCGATTCCCGGCCGTGCCAAATGACGTTGTGTCCTTCACAACACCGGCACTTCACCCTGCTTAAATCGGGGGGAATGTCCCTGTACTTACTGTAAGTCGCTCTGGGTAAGAGCGTCTGCTAAATGACTAAATGTAAATGTACCTAAGAGGAAATCTGGTAGGTTGAGATTTTGAGTTTTTTTCCTCACACCGGCTACACTTACACAACCTACTTTCTCCAAACTGATAGTTAGATTTCAGGAAACTTCCTCATCTGCTCCCCCAGAGATAAGCAAGTTATCTGGTAGGTTGAGATTTTTTATTTTTTTTCCTCATACTTACACAACCTACTTCCTCCAAACTGATAGTTAGATTTCAGGAAACTTCCTCATCTGATCCCCCAGAGATAAGCAAGTTAAGTTTTACTAAACGTTCTCTTATCTGCTCTCCTAGAGATGGGAGAGTTACGTTGCGTCCAAATGTGCTCCATACCCCACAAATACACAATAATTATGTTATGTTTTCTTTTCCAAAATTTAGAAGGTGGGGTTTATACACTGTTGAGTGGACTACAAATTTCCCACAAAGCAATGCAAAACATAGTGTTCAACAAATAAAGTAATAAAGACAACAAACTGAATCTGATTTGTTTTTTAAAAGGTTGTGAGATTACAACTTTTAATATTTAAGCGTACATTGAACACTCAAGTCTGAACTCTTAGTTAAGTGGAAAAGGTCTGATCTGACTGGGTCTGTTGTGGGGTGGAAACCCTAACCCTTTACTGACCAATTTGTTTACCAAGTACTTTTTTTTTTTTTTTCTCCAACTGAATGATTGAACCAGTGTCCTGATTGTTTTGGGTTAACACAATTTATGTAATTAAATGTTTATTTAGATATTTTCCTTTTGTAAATAGTTTTGGGTGTGAGTACAGTACAATAAATACTTGTAAATAATATACTGCACAAACACAAAACATTTGCTTTAATTTACATGAGCTGTAAGTTTGACACCTTTACAGTTTTTTACCCGGAAATAGAAGAATATATTCTGATGTTCCACAGATCCAGACAGTGTCATCTCTGTACAGCAGGGTCAAGGGGCACCACACCCCAGGCCATGCAGTTGCGTGATATGGCTGTAAGAAGGACCCATCCTTAATGTGTCAGATTACCCCTAGTTGGACTGACAACATTCCATCAAAACAGAAAATTGTTGGTAGCTGTGAAGCTGCCAATTTGATGGTTTATCTTTCTTCATCAGAAGGAAATAGTTCCTGTATAAATAGAAGGATCCTGCAGCCAGATCAGCATCTTCCTGACCAGACACCATGAGTCCTCTCCTCACGCTTGGCGTCCTCGTCTGTAAGTACCTGGTCTCTCTGGGGAGGGGGGGCTAGAGGGGCCCTCGTCTGTAAGTACCTGGTCTCTCTGGGGAGGGGGGGCTAGAGGGGCCCTCGTCTGTAAGTCCCTGGTCTCTCTGGGGAGGGGGGGCTAGAGGGGACTTGTTTGTATTTAAATTATTAAAGATTCTTTGGGTTTGACGCTATATAATCTGATTTTGTTTTGTGACAGTGAAAGTTGCCTTTTTTCTAGTTTTAACCATTAAAATCAGTAGTTGTTCATAATTTCTTATTCTTGTTATTTAATTATTGTTTATTACTGAAGTGCAACTTGTACTATTGTGTACGTTCAACCAAAAGGAAACAGTTTACGATTTAGATAACTTTTTGGTCTCTCAATTAGGTATTGTGACCAACTGTACATGTTGCGTGGTGATGTTAAGAGCTTTGCCAAACATTCTTTTCTAGCAGACATGGCAGCCTCTTCAGCTCTGGGGATCTGAGAGTAGTTAGTACTTCTAAGATTATACTATTTCCATGGTGCTTTGGATAAAACCATCCGATTAAATGAATTAAATATTACATTAATACTCTTTTAACATTAATGTCTCTATGAGTTTTAAGCTGTGGAGCAGATTTCCGAAAGAGTCAAATTGGCCAAAAAGGCTTTGTTATTTTTTACCTGCCATCATATACAATATTTAACCAAACTGCCACACTGCATCAACTTTACTTCTGACCGAGTGTGATCATGTGATCATCTTGTTTTTAGCTTTTAACCCTTGTGTTATCTTCGGGTCATTCTGACCCATCAGTCATTGTGACCCACCTTCGTATTGCGACAGATTTACCGCATACAAAGACAAAGTGAAGCATATTCTTTTAACCGTTGGGCTGTCTCAGACCCCCCACATTGCAAAGGTTAAAAGAAAATTATTTTAATTTGTTTTTGTATTGGGTAAAATCGGGTAAACACAACGGTGGTTCGTTATGAACCTTTGGGTCATGTGACCCGAAGGCAGCACGAGGGTTAAGTCCAGTTGAACTTGTTTCTAGTATAAATGGCTGATCTAGGGATCTCAGTAAACATACCATTATTTTAAGAAATCTTCTTAAATAACATTTTCTTAAAGCACTGGCATCCAAATGTACTTATTTGAAGCAGAAAAATCTCATAACTAATATTTTAATTGTGTTATTTGTGTCTTCCTCAGTGCTGGCATGTTGTGTGTCTACAGGGGCAGGTAATACTCTTAAGATTCGTTGTGTGTGTTTGAGTGCGAATTGACTAACCTTCATATAAACTTATGAAAGTTCTTCTTTACAGACAGAAGAGTAGCCTGTGAAGGTCAATGGACAACCCTGAACTGTGGTACGTTGACACACAGATACACTGTAGTACTGTTATACTGATACAGTGTAACACTGTTGTACTGGTACACTGTTATACTGGTATTGTTATACTGGTACACTGTTATACTGGTACACTGTTATACTGATACACTGTTATACTGGTATTGTTATACTGGTACACTGTTATACTGATACACTGTTATACTGGTATTGTTATAGTACCAGTATAACAGTGGCAAGGTGTCACAATCTGCACAATGACACCTTGCCACATTGCAATTGCACTATATTACACTATTTATATATTTTGTACTATTCGTATCTCTTGTACTACTTTTATTTGTATATTTATATATTGTAAATGATTTGGCTACTTTATATTTTAAGTAAATTCCTTGTCTGTGCAAACTTTCATGGGGAATAAAACCCTTTCTGATTCTGAATTCTGATTCTGATACTGGTATTGTTATACTGATACACTGTTATACTGGTATTGTTATGGTACACTGTTATACTGATACACTGTTATAGTGGTACACTGTTATACTGATACACTGTTATACTGGTACACTGTTATACTGATACACTGTTATACTGGTATAGTGTTATTTTGGTATTGTTATACTGATACACTGTTATACTGGTATTGTTATACTGGTATATTGTTATACTGATACACTGTTATACTGGTATTGTTATACTGGTACACTGTTATACTGGTATAGTTATACTGGTATATTGTTATACTGGTACATGGAGAGAAGAAGAGCCTGACAGAGGGACTATGGTGTGTTTCAGGGAGCTCTAAGATCAAGGTGCTCCGTGCTAACTATGGACGCACAGACAGGAGAGTCTGCAGCAGTGGTCGTCCATACTGTCAGACTGTCAAGACCAACTGCGTCAACAGGAGAACACTGCCTGTGGTGAAAAGCAGGTTAAACACACACACACATACAGACACAAAACTCACACACAAACATAGACACAAAACTCACACAAACACAGACACACACACATAGAGCTCTAATTTCAAGTGTCTCCCCTCCACCTCAACAGATGCGATGGAAGGACCAGCTGTTCTCTGGTTGCCTCCCACACTTGGTTTTCTGATCCCTGTTATGGAACCTACAAATACCTGGATGTGACCTACACCTGCCTTCGCCCAAGTGAGTGTACTGTGTGTGTGTGACAGGTGCACTTTGTGTTTGGGTCCTTCTGCCAAACCCAGAAGAGCACGAGGATAAAAACAAATGCTGTTTACACATGCGTGTTTGTGTAACTGGACACAGTAGTCTACTGTGTTGGACACAGTAGTCTACTGTGTTGAAGCTGTTGCAGTTGTTCTTAATGATGACTAAGCTGGTGTGTGTTTGGCAGAGCGCGTTGTGTCCTGTGAGTGGGGTGTCTCCAGGCTGAGATGTGGTAAGATTTCCCTGATCCTCCATCTCCAGTCATGTGCTCAGAGTGCAGTTTACTTGCTCCACCCTTTCCTCATCTCTCCAAAACTCCACCTGCTTTCCCTCCTTCTCCCCCCCAGGCTGGGGCACCATCCGGGTCCAGCGTGCGGTGTACGGTCGGAGGTCTCGGAGCGTGTGCTCATCCGGTCAGTCCTGGTTCAAGACCCGCAATACCCGGTGCGCTCGCTCTGTCACCAGCAGCATGGCTCGCAGGTACGAAAACCAACAACACTCCAAAGTTTCTGGTCTGATTCCCTATGGAAATAGGTTCGGGTTAGAGAATAATGTGACTTTGTATTCACTTTTTGAAAGGGCAGTTGTTCAGTGGTTAGCTTTTGCATTAGGGTTGGGTTTGATCCAGTGGATAGCTTCTCCTCTTCCTCCTCCTTCTACCAACCCCCTCTCTCCTGACCCTCCTCTTCCTCTCCTCAGATGTAACGGGAGGAAAGCATGCAATGTCAGGGCTTCTAACAGAGTATTTGGGGACCCCTGTCGTGGAACCTATAAATACCTGGACGTTAATTACACTTGTAGCTGTGAGTACTCACTCTGCACTTCTCACAATTGACCGCTCTGTTCTTTATTGTTGGATTTGTCCTGCTTTTTTACTGTTCATGGAAAGTGAAAATTTATTTTGACACAAACAGCCTGGTAGTGATGGTGACAGTCCCTCTGTCTGTCCCATACAGAGATGATTACATGCTGAATGAACTGCATGACTGTAAGTACAGACAGCCCCTTACACATCCTCACACACATCCTCTCACTTGCACACATCATCACACACATCCTCTCACTTACACACATCGTCACACACACACCCTTACATGCACACACCCAAACACACACGCGTTGTGAAGCCTGTCTCCAGATATGTCTTGTCTTGCAGGTGATGCACCAATGAAAGAAGAGGTGGTGTGTCATACAGGGCAGAGAAGAAAACCCTTCACTAAGCTTCTCTTTCTATCCTGTGTGATTCATGTGCTTTAATGCAAAGGAGGTGGTTCTTGACCGTGATTCTACTAATTCATCCCTCTGCTTTCAGATGATCACTTGATATTATAGTCTCATTATTCTCTACTATTCTCTTTATCCATCTGGTGTCTTTAACGCAGAGTCTCTGTCTGATTAGGTTACAGAGAAAGCTTGGCTGCCAATCAACCAAATCCTGAATGAATGATGCTTGAATATTAAATAAATCAATATGTTTACAAAGCATTCATGTGTGATGTGGTTCTTAGTTTCCAGTCAGTAGCACACCAGGGTCAGGAGAGTCATTCATACACAAGAAGATCCTGTACATCACCTGGGTAGATCACCATCTGGGTAGATCACCACCTGGGTAGATCACCATCTGGGTAGATCGTTTTTGACATATTTCAATCTGGCTTTAGAAACTGAAACTACTGAAACGGCTCTTGTTAAAGTGCTGAATGACATCTTTTGGCCACTGACTCTGGAGACTCAGTAGCACTGGTACTTTTGGACCTAAGTGCTGCATTTGACACGGTAGACCATAATGTCCTGCTGTCTCGCCTAGAACACATAGTGGGCATCAGAGAGTCTGCCCTGACAAATAGGAGCTTTTCTGTTAACATTGGTAACCATAGATCCTCCTCTGTAAAGTTGACGTGTGGGATTCCTCAAAGCTCCATTCTGGCGCCTATTCTCTCTCTCTCTCTCTCTCTCTCTCTCTCTCTCTCTCTCTCTCTCTCTCTCTCTGTGTCTCTCTCTCTCTGTGTCTCTCTCTCTCTGTGTCTCTCTCTCTCTCTCTCTCTCTCTCTCTCTCTCTCTCTCTCTGTGTCTCTCTCTCTCTGTGTCTCTCTCTCTCTCTCTCTCTCTCTCTATGCTGTTTTCTTTATATATGCTGCCCCTTGGCACTATTTTTAGAAAATATGAATTAAATTATCATTGTTATGCAGACGACACTCAAATATATTTTCCTCTTAAACAAAAAAATAGCTTAGAACTGATGACTGCCTGCCTTGAGGACGTGAAAGCATGGATGTCTTTGAATTGTTTTAAGTATAAATGAGAGTAAGACCGAGGTTATGGTGTTTACATCTTCCAGTGTACATAACATAACAAATGTAGATCTTGGCGTTTTGGTACCTTATGTTAAACCATATGTTAAAAACTTGGGTGTGGTACTGGATAGTGCCCTAAAGCTTGATAGACAGGTAAATCAAGTTGTGAAGGCAAGCTTTTACCAACTCCGAACCTTGGTTAAAATTAAGTCCTTCCTCTCTTTCGCAAATTTTGAAAAAGTTATACATGGTTTTATCACTTCAAGGCTGGACTATTGTAACTCGCTGTATTTGGGGATCAGTCAATCATCCATTAACCGCCTTCAGGTAGTCCAAAATGCTGCTGCCAGAGTTCTGACAGGAACGCGAAAACGGGAACATATAACTCCTGTCCTTCAGAAACTTAATTGGCTGCCGGTGTGCCACATAATTAATTTTAAAATCTTGCTTTTAGTTTTTAAATCAATAAATGGGTTAGCTCCGTCCTACCTTTCTGACCTGCTGACAGTCCATCAACCTACAAGAGTTTTGAGATCTGCGAACTTAGGCCTCTTAATAGTTCCTAGATCGAGACTTCAGACTAGAGGAGATAGAGCATTCTCTATTGCTGCTCCAAGACTTTGGAATAATCTTCCTCTGGAAATTAGAACAGCACCTTCCTTGTCCATTTTTAAAGTGAGGTTAAAGACCTTTTTATTTGATTTGTCTTATAAAAATGAATGTTGATGCGGTTATTCTGTTTGTCTGTGTCTGTTATCATGTTGTGGTCCTATTTAGCACTCTGTATAGCACATTTGTCAACGGAAGTTGTGTTTAATTGTGCTTTATAAATAAAGTGATTGATTGATCACCACCTGGATAGATCACCATCTGGGTAGATCACCACCAGGGTAGATCAACACCAGGGTAGATAGCCAGGGTAGATCACCACCTGGGTAGATCACCACCAGGGTAGATCAACACCAGGGTAGATCAACACCAGGGTAGATCCCCAGGGGAGATAGCCTGGGTAGATCACCACCTGGGTAGATCACCACCTGGGTAGATCAACACCAGGGTAGATCAACACCAGGGGAGATAGCCAGGGTAGATCCCCAGGGGAGATAGCCAGGGTAGATCACCACCAGGGTAGATCACCACCTGGGTAGATCACCACCTGGGTAGATAGCCAGGGTAGATAGCCAGGCTAGATCACCACCTGGGTAGATCACCACCAGGGTAGATCCCCAGGGTAGATAGCCAGGGTAGATCACCACCAGGGTAGATCACCACCTGGGTAGATCACCACCTGGGTAGATAGCCAGGGTAGATAGCCAGGCTAGATCACCACCTGGGTAGATCACCACCAGGGTAGATCCCCAGGGTAGATAGCCAGGGTAGATCCCATGGGTAGATTACCACCAGGGTAGATCCCCAGGGTAGATAGCCAGGGTAGATCCCATTGGTAGATTACCACCAGCGTAAATCCCATGGAGTTGTTGATTGGGTTGGGTCTGTGAGGGTTGATTACATCATATGTAATATATGTATATTATACTACATATTATGTAGCCTGCATTTTATGAGTCGGTTGACGGGGTAATGTAATTACATATGTATTTATTGCAACCCTAACCTACACTGTAAAACCACATAGCCGTTATATATTTGTTGACGTTGTTTTAGTTTACATGAATGAAAGTGAAAAGGAGTTTAATGGGCCAATTAACAATCATTTTAAGATCATTTTTAATTAATTCATTAATAAATACATAGGGCTTACAGTCTCTGAACTGACATTGCCCACTGGATTGAACATCCTTCCTGAGATGGACAAAATGGAATCTGTATAAGTTTAAGTAGGGTTGTGATTATTGATTGACTTTTGATGTCTTATGCCATTTCATTTTCCTTTCTGCTGCTGTATATTATGTCAATATATGTATGGGAATGCTGTAGTGCATGTCACAATAATATGATGTACAAAATGAATGTTGTCGTGCCGACACAACCTTGTACTTGTCTGGTTGTTCAGTACCATTGTCTTTCACAGAAAAACTCAATAGAATCTAAGTAACAAAAAAATGAACATCCTTCCTGGTGGGGGGGACTTGCTGGTAATGTCTCGTCTTTTGTTGTTGACAGTTCACAAAAGACAAAGGGATGATTCATAGGGTTAGGGTTAGTCCAAAGACAAAGGGGTGATTCAGTCCAAGCTGGTTTATTAGGTTGGGTTACAATTTGGGTTACAGTAAGGGCCTCACACCAAACCTCATCTAACACACCTCCAATCACACAAATAAACAACTCACAAAAACTAAAATTAACAGTTGTTTCCTTTTTTGTCCAACTCTGAATATTTTAAAAACATTGGTTTATCAGAATAGAAAGTATCCTATTTTGATCACCTGTGTAGATCACCACTTGGGTAGATCACCACCAGGGTAGATAGCCAGGGTAGGTCACCACCAGGGTAGGTCACCACCAGGGTAGGTCACCACCAGGGTACATAGCCACGGTAGATAGCCACGGTAGATAGCCAGGGTAGATGACCCTCAGGGTAGGTCACCACTAGGGTAGATAGCCAGGGTACATTTACATTTAGTCATTTAGCAGACGCTCTTATCCAGAGTGACTTACAGCAACTACAGGGACATTCCCCCGAGGCAAGTAGGGTGAAGGGCCTTGCCCAAGGACACAACGTCAGTTGGCATGACCGGGAATCGAACTGGCAACCTTCGGATTACTAGCCCGATTCCCTCACCGCTCAGCCAACTGACTCCCTCTGGTGATCTACCCAGATGGGTAGATGGGTAGATCACCATCTGGGTAGATAACCCCCTTAGGCCGTAAGGTGAACCCTGTTAACGTTTCAACCCGCTCCACAGTCTGGCATCTACACAATCTTTAGCTCATAAAAAAGAACGAGTCCTGCCAAGCTACCAAAAAAAAGTTTGTCGCTGAAATTCCAGTCGATTGTCGATGCGTCTATGTTTTATGCAGAACTAGTTTCTTCAGAGCGTAATAGGATTTTGGTGGCACGGTTCGACACGTGACCATTCTACACCAATAAGGTAGCTGCTTTTTGTCAACATGGATGGATATGGTTGTCAAATAGAGGATGGGACCTTGCACGTTAGTGTTTCCTATGTTTATTTTGCCGTGGCGGCCCGCCACGACTACATTTCTGCCGCCATGGTATCAGAAATAGGGCTGTACAAAATGTTAGGACGTCTATGTGATTGTTAGAGTGCATGTCGGAGAATAGCATGGATACGCGCTTCACACCGCAGTTGAGATTGTGCGTCTTTGAGAAGTAGTATAGCTAACTTGTCAGTTAATTTAATCCTGTTATTGTATTATTAAGTTAACTGGTGATCTTCGTTGTTTGTATTATTCCCCTGCTAGCTAAATTGCACATGTCTGTTGATTCGATAGCGATTGCTGCCTTTGCTTACGTTTGTATTTTCGGTGCATTACTATGCAGAACTAGTTTTAATTAATAAATAGTGGGTTTATTGTTATTATTTGCTACAGAATGCTTAGCCTATCAAGCTCAAATGAAGCAGACAGTGTACATGCTTTCGAGTACCTTAATCGATAGGCTAGGCTACTGACCAACTATCAATTATTCATACGTCAATTAATAATTGGCAGCATTTATGCCATTTAGAACATACTTTATGAGCGGTAGGTCTCTAAGTAGCCTAACCTTATTGCTTTAGGGGAAATAGTACGAAAATATGTGCAATATTATATTAGTTATTAAACTAGGCTATTACATTAACCTGGGGGGGGGACACAGACTTATGTCGTTGTTGTAACATTCATTCATTCTTCCACAAATGAAAACACTGATCAACCATAAAAACAGTCGTTATGAAAAATATGAAATATGATATATAAAACTGTACAAAACAGAATAAGGAATAACAGATTAAGGACACTCAGTCCTCACTCTCAGTGTCAGGACAGTTATCTTCCAGTTCCTCAGTTTCTTTTGTGTTGGCACAATTATAACAACAACATAAGTCTGTGCAACACAGTCCTGCAGAAAAACATGAACATCTGCCTGTCTCACACGCACTTTTGCAGCCGCAGTGTATCACATGCAAAACACTGTCAGGGGCCGAATTTCTGTTACGTGCAATGTCCCATCCTCTATTTGCCAAACATATCCATCCATGTTGACAAAAAGCAGCTACCTTATTGGTGTAGAACGATCACGTGTCGAACCGTGCCACCAAAATCCTATTACGCTCTGAAGAAACTAGTTCTACATAAAACATAGACGCAACGATAATCGACTGGAATTTCAGCGCCAAACTTTTTTTTGGTAGCTTAGCACGACTCGTTCTTTTTTATGAGCTAAAGATTGTGTAGATGCCAGACTGTGGAGCGGGAATCATTTTCTAAAAGACTTTTCGTGGTTCACCTTGCGGCCTACCTGGGAAGATCACCACGAGTAGATCGCAGCTGGACCTGGTTTTATTCTGGGGTAAATAATTAATTTTTTTGAAGTAAAAAAAATACGATTGGACAATAGACCGCTTAACAAGGTCAACAACCCTCATCCAAGTTGGTGTTTTTGAATTTTTTAAATGTATCTTATTAATATCTTATCGAATTTAGATAGCTTCCTATTTAACCTGGCGGCTAACACACCCTGCCCTTAACCTGGCGGCTAACACACCCTGCCCTTAACCCTGAGTTAACCTGGCGGCTAACACACCCTGCCCTTAACCCTGAGTTAACCTGGCGGCTAACACACCCTGCCCTTAACCTGGCGGCTAACACACCCTGCCCTTAACCTGGCGGCTAACACACCCTGCCCTTAACCCTGAGCTCCCCTCAGGTGCAGGTTCCTCCCTTTAGTAACATTGAAAGTAGTTTACAGAACCATCCTACAGTTTCAGAAAAAACACCTAAACAAGACTACACATTGTGTAAACACGTACACAACAAAGCACAAGATGACAACAAGTCTCACCAGTAAATAACATTTCATAATATGCATATGATTTACGTGTCTTCATATGTACAATGCCCAGCTAACTGACTGAACCAGACTGTCGCTAACTGACTGAACCAGACTGTCGCTACTCTTCTCAGATTACTCCCTTAGTTCCTGTTTACATAGCTGGTTTCCTGTTTACAGAGCTGGTTTCCTGTTTACAGAGCTGGTTTCCTGTTTACAGAGATTCTCTCTGACACCACTGGTCCCAGCTGTGGAGAGGAGGAGCCTAGTCTCAGATAACATGGAGGTGTAAACATGGAAGCTATGGTCACGACAGGGATGACCTCACCACCCTTCTGAATAAATAATAATGATAACAACAACAACAACAGCAGTGCCACTAGAAGCTCTCACTACCCTCAATGGACAGTTAGGACACACACAGGGCGGAGTAGGACAGTTAGTCTGTCTGGGGGACAGAGATGGCTGTCTGTGTGTTATGTGTGTGTGTGTGTGTGTGTGCGTGGTATGTGTGTGTGTTGTGTGTGTGTGTGTGTGTTAGTCTGTCTGGGGGACAGAGATGGCTGTATGTGTGTTGTGTGTGTGTGGGTGTGTGTGTGTGTGTGTGTGTGTGTGTGTGTTAGTCTGTCTGGGGGACAGAGATGGCTGTATGTGTGTGTGTGTGTGTGTGGGTGTGTGTGTGTGTGTGTGTGTGTGTGTGTGTTAGTCTGTCTGGGGGACAGAGATGGCTGGGCCCTTGGGGTCATCGAAGCGGTCCATGGTGTGCAGCTGCATGATCATGTGGAGGCCGTAGGTGAGCACTAGGACCATGAGGAGGCTGGTCAGCAGCCCCATCCAGATCCCTGGGCTGAAGAAGCCGGCACAGTCACTGGCGTAGGAGAAGTCACTGCCCGTAACGTTGAAGCCCTGGATCTGAAGAAGAAAGAGCATTGAAGGCAGAGAGAGGAAAGAGAAGAGAGGGGTTGGGTGTTAGTTCTTATTCTGCAATAGAGCAGCCTGCCTCACCTAGGGCTGCACGATTATGGCCAAAATGATAATCACGATTATTCTGATCAATATTGAGATCATGATTAATTATCACGATTATTTGTTGATTTTAACCAAAACAAATGTTATTGTCACATAGGCTAATTATAACTGCTTTCACATCCATATTGTGCTACATTCCTGCTAATGTACAAATATGTGCATCAAAATAAAATAGGTCCTCTTATTCAACAAAATTCAGTGCATCTCCTTAAAGAATTTAGAAAAATAAATAAATAAAACAATAAAGAAAATGTAGCAAAACTTCAACAGGGCACTATTGTCCATTTTACATTGTGTAAATATATTTTAGAAAAAAACAAAAAACAACTAAACAACTTTGATACGTGAACGGAATGACGCATTTAAAATATTGCTCGATCACGCAAATTTGATCGTGGGAAGCCAAAATCGTGATCGTGATTAAAATTTGATTCATTGTGCAGCCCCCTAGCCTCATCCCTAAGGATGACACCCCTACTGATGTCTGACAGGAGGAGAGAAGAGGAGGAAGAAGAGGGGAAGGAAGAGGAGGAGGAGGAGAGGAGGTGGAGGAAAAGGAGGAGGAAGAGAGAGAGAGGAAGAGAGGTGGAGCAGGAGGAAAGGATAGGAGGAGGATGAGAGGAGGAAGATAGAGGAGGAGGAGGAGGAGGAGAGGACAGGAGCAGGAGTCACCTGGAAGTCCTGGAAGGAGACCCTCCACTGGTTGGCGGGGTCCTTGTCAGAGCGCGGGACCAGTGCAGGGTAGCTGGAGCTCCGGACGTACTCACACCGGTACGAGTATTCTGCCGGTGCGTAGACGTGGCGGCTGCCGTTAAATGTGGCCCTGGTGCCATCATACTCTAGCTCCACCGTGTCCAGGGTGAACCAGCGCCGTGCAGACACCGGGAAGTGCCTCTGCTTCATGATGAACCTGGAGACACACACACGTATAGACACACACACGTATAGACACACACACGTATAGACACACACACGTATAGACACACACATGTAAAGACACACACACGTACAGATACACACACGTATAGATACACACACACGTATAGATACACACACACGTATAGACACACACATGTAAAGACACACACGTATAGATACACACACACACATGTATAGACACACACACACACGTATAGACACACACAGACACACACACAGGCAGGAGCACACACACAGTAGAGTTAGGGTTAGGGTTAAAGGTTAGGGTTAGAGTTAAAGGATATTTAGGGGAAAACTGAGTGGATGAGTGTGAGTGTGTACGTGTGTGTATGATGGTAAGTGTGTGTGTGTGTTTGGGTGAGTGTGTGTGTGGGTGGATGAGTGTGTGTGTGTGTGAACTTACATCAGCTTGAAGGAGCGATGTCCGAGGACGTTCTCGTAGTTCAACACCAGTCTGAGAGCAACAGAGAATACTGTCAACTTCCTCCTTCCCTGTTAATTACATCACTTCCTCCTTCCTTGTTAATAACATCACTTCCTCCTTTCCTGTCAATTACATCACTTCCTCCTTTCCTGTCAATTACATCACTTCCTCCTTCCCTGTCAATAACATCACTTCCTCCTTCCCTGTTAATAACATCACTTCCTCCTTCCCTGTTAATAACATCACTTCCTCCTTCCCTGTTAATAACATCACTTCCTCCTTCCCTGTCAATAACATCACTTCCTCCTTCCCTGTCAGTATTATGACTTCTTCCGCCTGCCTTCCATGACCTCTGACCTGGAGGTTGACTTGTCACAGGACGAGTCGTGCAGCCTGGGGATGACGCCCTCTCCAAAGGTGGTGGGGGTGAGGTCATGCCCCTCCCAGCGGCCACTCCGCAGGATGCTGACCGACAGGTTCCCCGCCCACAACAGAATGCAGCTTGATCCGTCTTTCTGTAGAGGAGAAACACATCACCAAGCCACATGAGTGTGTGTGTGAGTGTGAGTATGTGTGTGTGTGTTAGCTTCAGTTCCGCTACCTTGAACTCCACAGGAGGGTAAAGCCCAGGCCTCTCTCTCTCCCTCTCCCTCTCTCTCTCCCTGTTCCTGTTGCGGTCTCTCCCGTAGCCTCGTGCCTGCAGCAGAGAACGACCCCCGCCCAGACCCGCCTCCAACACCACAGAGGACACTTCCTGGAGGGAGGGGTGGAGAGGTGGAGAGGTAGAAGAGAGGTAGAGAGGTGGAGAGAAATAGAGGGATTAAGAGTGGGAGAGAGTGGAGAGATAGAGAGAAGAGAGGGAGTGTTAGGATAAAGAGACAGGTGAGAGAAAGAGAGGAGAGTTAGGTAGAAAGAGACCATAAGAAAAAGAAGAAAAAAGATTTTTTTTAAAGATAAGAAAATATCACAGTGTAAAACCACTGCTAACCAAAAACACACACACACAAGGACAGATAAGCCCACACACCAACAAGCATCAAACACACACACTTACCCGTGAGGGTCGGAGGGCGGTGTAGATGGCGGTGTAGGGGACAGACTGGGCCTTCATTATGCTCATCACCTGACCAATCACCTCATCTGCAACACACATCAGATATGAGCTGACCCTGCACACACACCAGATAGACTAATGTTTAAACCTCAGTTAACCAGTCAGTCAGCTTTAAGAACGGTTGTTCTAATGCTCTGTTGTTCTATTGTGCCCCCTACTTGTTAACTGCCCGTTTCTCTGGCAGAGCTGTCTTCATGACAGGAAGTACCGTAGCTAACAGGAAGTACCGTAGCTAACTCAATGTTCCTGTCTTCATGACAGGAAGTACCGTAGCTAACAGGAAGTACCGTAGCCAACTCAATGTTCCTGTCTTCATGACAGGAAGTACCGTCGCTAACAGGAAGTACCGTAGCCAACTCAATGTTCCTGTCTTCATGACAGGAAGTACCGTAGCTAACAGGAAGTACAGTAGCTAACTCACTGTTCCTGTCTTCATGACAGGAATTACCGTAGCTAACTCACTGTTCCTGTCTTCATGACAGGAAGTATGGTAGCTAACAGTAAGTACTGTAGCTAACTCACTGTTCCTGTCTTCATGACAGGAAGTACCGTAGCTAACAGGAAGTACCGTAGTTTACTCACCGTTCCTGTCTTCATGACAGGAAGTACCGTAGCTAACAGGAAGTACCGTAGTTTACTCGCCTGTTCCTGTCAGGGAGTCAGGTGGCTGAGCGGCGAGGGAATCGGGCTAGTAATCCGAAGGTTGCCAGTTCGATTCCTGGCTGTGCCAACTGACGTTGTGTCCTTGGGCAAGGCACTTCACCCTACTTGCCTCGGGGGAATGTCCCTGTACTTACTGTAAGTCGCTCTGGATAAGAGCGTCTGCTAAATGACTAAATGTAAATGTCTTCATGACAGGAAGTACCGTAGCTAACAGGAAGTACCATAGCTAACAGGAAGTACTGTGTACTGTGTACTGAAGTACTGTAGCTAACTCACCGTTCCCACTAAGCACCTCCTTCACTGACATCAGGTCTGCCCTGAAAGAGACCACACCCACAGTTAGTTAAGCCATACCTACTGTTTGTGTGTATAAGTGTGGTTGTGCCAAATGTGTCTACATGTGTGTGTGTGTGTGTGTGTGTGAGTGTGTATCCATGTGTGTGTGTACCCAATGCTGTAGGGCAGTCTGAACACCAGCAGAGCAGGGCTAGAGGCGTTGAGGCGGAGCTGGGCCAGAGTGTCAGCGTCCATGTAGAGAGGAGAGGTCTCCAACTGGTCTTGCAGCTGGCCAATCACAGCGCTGGAGGCCAGTCCGGACACGGCAGGAAGCACAAGAGAGGAGGAACACGACAGCAGCGCCTTCTGGAGGACAACACAGGAACAACACCCCTGTTACAGTAGAAACTAACCCCAACAGGCCACAGAGGGCACCGTCAAGATACAAGTGAGCGTGTGTATGCATGTGTGTGAGTGTGTGTAGATGTAAGGACACACCTCCAGGTTAGGAAAGGCACTGTCCTGCTTGTTGCCAAAGGCTCCTCCATACACAGTGAAGTCCTCCACACTCATCTGTCAGGCAGAGAGGAGACATTAAGAGTAGCAGAACACACTCAGATATACACTCAGTCAGGTGGCTGAGCGGTTAGGGATTCAGGCTATTAATCAGAAGGTTGCTGGTTCAATTCCTGGCCGTGAAAAATGACGCTGTGTCCTTGGGCAAGGCTCTTCACCCTACTTGCCTCGGGGGAATATCCCTGTACTTACTGTAAGTCGCTCTGGATAAGAGCGTCTGCTAAATGTACATGTAACTAGCCTGTACTGTACTCAAGCTAGCTAGACTAGCAAACTCAGTGAACGTGACTTCAGTAAAGAAAATAAATTCCAATAATGTTTACGTAAGCTAGGTATGTGTTAAAATATTCTTGATTATATTTTCTGATGGGTTTGTTAGCTACAATTTTTCCTCCCAGAAGAGATAGATGCCTGAATGCTTCAATGAGGAAAATAGCACTAGTAGTACATTATTATTAAGGGTGAGAGAGAGAGGGTGAGAGACAGATGGTGAGAGAGGGTCAGAGAGGGTGAGAGAGAGCCGGATGGTGAGAGAGAGAGGGTCAGAGAGGGTGAGAGAGAGCCGGATGGTGAGAGAAAGAGAAGGTGAGTGAGAAGGTGAGAGAGGGGGTGAGAGAGAGGGTGAGAGGCTGAGAGAGAAATAGAGAGAGAGGGTGAGAGAGGTTGGACATAGGCAGAACAGAGTGTAGGGCCAGCATATCACCACAGAACAAGTAGTGACTACAAATTCCTCCAGGAGATGACCCCAGAGGACGGGTCTGGAGTCGGGGCTCTCTCACCTTGTCCTGCAGGAAGAGGAGGAGGTTGCGAGGGGAGGAGTTCAGGGCCGTCTCCAGGTAAGAGCCCAGCTGAGCGCTGCCCACAATGTGACCTGCTGGGGGCAGGGCCAGGGGCGGGGCAGCAGACCTGCTGCAGACAAGGATGGACTGTAACACCTGGTCCTCTCTCTGCATGCTATACTTGAGATCCTATTGTACTGTTGTCTCATAAGACTTGTACTATGTAATAGTGTAGTGGAGGTTACTGTTGACCTATAGGTTCCTTGAGATATTTTACTGTTGGTGCCTGTTAGCTGAGATAATAGTTACTTTGCTCTGTGCTTATAGACCGTTCCTTGATCGACCACTGAAATACCGTTGCACTTCTGATCCTTGACTTTCTGCTGTACATTCTATACCAGTGCACTATTTGTATGTGACTTTGGATAAAAGCGTCTGATAAAAAAATAAATACATTAAGTAATATTAACTACCAAGCCGTTCTACCGTAGTGTAGGATCGAACCGGTCAGGATCCACGAGCAGATAACCGGCAGTATGATGCGGCCTTGCATAATGAAGCTAAACGTAACCGAAACACACCTTAAATTCCTTGTTGGTCACCTCGGTTCTCTGAACGGCTGCAGGGACTGTCATCAGAGCCGTCTACAGTGAACGTACATAGCACTAGCTGCTACACACCTGCTGTGCGCTAAATCATTGATGGTTGCCTTTTCAGGAAATCATCGAGCTAGATCAGCGTAGAATAATAGTATTAACAACGTTTAATGTGACATAAGCAATAATCAACCAAACATTTATTCGAGAAAGGTAGTTGTTGCTGTTATACACGGTGGTATATTTTGGATTAGGAATGGCAAAACGTCAAGTAACGTTACTCGTTAACGGTACTCGAGTAAACAGGCACCAACAAAACCGAAAGCCCGCACTCACCCTTCACTCGTCCATAGCATCAGAGGCACCTGTTCTTCGCTGGTAGTTGAGGGTAACACGGCGAATAAAACGGCAAATAGCACTGAGGCGCGATGGACCGCTCGCATCCTTGCAGTCGCCATGTTTGGAGAATCTAATTTTAAGAGATGACGTCAGTCCAGGACCAAGGCTAGCGGCGGAGAGTCGCCAGTACCTCCACTGGCCGCCAGAGGTCGTCCTCTCAGACCTTTGTAATGTGACGTCCAGTCTCAAATCCGGTGGCGTCTAGCTGAACTAAATTTGCTCATTTTCTAAATGACGTCAATTACCTCATTAAAACACTAAAATCTACGCATAATGAAAAAAGTGTCAAACTGGTAGAATTATATGAAAAGTTTTGTTAATTATAGTATAACTTGTGACTCTTTACTTTTTTTTTTATACTGACAAATTTGTTTGTGCATTTATATAAGATTCTTTTGTCATTTTCTTTATAGTTGTATATTATTTAGACTGATCTTGAAGATGTTTCTCATCTAATGTTCATTGCTGAATTGATTGAACGGTCATTGTATTTGTTAACATTTTTGCAATAATTTTTTATAAATTTATTTTTATTCAAAAAATGATCCAGGACCAGACATGGAGACTAGTGTCAGTCGGTCTGTAATAACGTGAAATCCTGTATTCTGTACTTAAGTTTTGTATATGTATCAAAACTAATACTTTTATTCATTTCGTCCTGCAATTCTGTTAAGAATAATATCACCAGATTAAGATGTAATGCCACCAGATTAAGATGTTGTGATGTCACCAGTTTAACCCTTGTGTTATCTTCGGGTCATTCTGACCCATCAGTCATTGTGACCCACCGTCGTATTGCGACAACTTTACCGCATACAAAAACAAAGTGAAGCATTTTCTTTTGTGACACTTTTAACATTGCGAATGTTAAAAGAAAATTATTTTTATTTGTTTTTGTATTGGGTAAACACAACGATGGTTCGTTATGAACCTTTGGGTCATGTGACCCGAAGGCAGCACAAGGGTTAAGGTATAATGTGACCAAATTAAGATGGTATGACGCAACCAGATTAAGATGTTGGGTAGGCCTACATCGGAGATAACATCTGTATGGAGAATTCAACAATCATAAAAATGAAAAACATATCTGTCATGGGTAAATCATCTTCACAGTTCTATTAGAGATATTACTTTTCCTCCATTTTGATTATCAGTAAAAGTGTTTATTCATTGATGTGTAGCTACAGGTCCTCACCCCTCTTCTGAGTATGAAGTTTACACTTTATATTGTCTTTATATATTGTCTATACCAGCCATTCCCGACCTTTTGCACTTTGTGGTCCACTTGCATAGCTCAAATATCTTTGCGGCTGCCCAACACATCCGTTCACTTAATTCGCGTTTATCACACGTTTAACAACACCACGGGAGCCAAACAGTTCGCTTTCACAGCAAAATGTATTAGAGCAATCAAAGACAACGTGTCCATCAGCGCCACAGTAAGCACACATTGTAAAGAGAGGTAACCTGCGTAACCACCACGGCCAGGCCAGGTCTAGAACTTCTGGTGAAGTTAAAAAACGTGACTTTTAATAGGTTATGTTAACCCTTGTGTTATCTTCGGGTCATTCTGACCCATCAGTCATTGTGACCCGCCGTCGTATTGCGACAACTTTACCGCATACAAAAACTAAGTGAAGCATTTTCTTTTAACCGTTGGGCTGTCTCAGACCCCCCACATTGCAAAGGTTAACTCTTGTGCTGCCTTCGGGTCACATGACCCAAAGGTTCATAACGAACCATCGTTGTGTTTACCCAATACAAAAACAAATTAAAATAATTTTCTTTTAACCTTCGCAATGTGGGGGGTCTGAGACAGCCCAACGGTTAAAAGAAAATGCTTGAAATATATCTGCATGGCACCAGTTTCGAATGTAGAAAAGATCCATACTTTATTGGCTGATTTATGGCAAAGTATGTTGACCCCAACAAGGCAATTTATGTTCAGAAAACAACCACACCTTTTTTTACTGAACCTTGAATCAGTCCTTAATGCATAAAAAGTGATCTTTCTTTGAGCTAAAATAGACATTCATATTTATTTATATACATATAGAAAGGGGGGAGTGGCATCTGGTGAGACATGATCAGAGACCAACTGTCAATGTCAAAAACCAGGAGAAAAAAAAAAAAAAAAATTAATATTAAATTCGATTTTGCAACTGAACTGTACTGAGATGACGGCCAAATGCAGGATGGGAAGGTCTGGAGGAGAGCAGCCACTTATAGCACCAGCTGCAGGATCAGGAGTGAGAGGGTGTGTGTGTGTGTGCCTCAGTAAAAGTGGTTATCTTGATGGTTGTGACACAGTAGAGTCCCACCAGAAGCCTGGGCCTCAGGTACTGGTGTGGACCTGACAGCCTGGGCCTCAGGTACTGGTGTGGACCTGACAGCCTGGGCCTCAGGTACTGGTGTGGACCTGACAGTGGAGGGCCTCTGCCTGGGTCTTCAGGCTGCGAAACTCCCCCTGGACAAAATCTGTCAGGACCTTCCTCATCTCCACCTGAGAGGAAAACACACTTACATTGATGTGTTTGTGTGTGTGTGTGTGCCCGTACGTGTTTGTATGTGTGTGTGTATATGTGCGTGTAAGCATGTGTGTACGGTGTGTATACTTGTATGTGTGTGTACAGTGTATGTGTAAGTGTAGTGACACTACACATACACACATATTAACACGTGTGTGTATGAGAATATGTGTGTGTGTATATGTGTGAGAATATGTGTGCGTACGTGAGTGTGTGTGTATATGTGTGTACCTGGCTCCTGTTGTCGTCCTTCAGTTCCTCCACCAGGTGATGCACTCTGAAGGGTTTTCCCACCAGGATGGTGATTCTCTACAGGAGGAGACCGAGTCGTTACTCTCCCTCCCTCACTCACACACACACATGGGTACACACAGGCACACACACACACACCTGCACGCACACATACACACCGAGCTATCCCTGTCCCCAAGCATGAGACAGAAGCATAAATAAAAAGAGATGATGAATGGATAACCTGAGCTCCGGGGTGTATATATGTGTAAGTGTGTACGTGTAGAAGTGTGTGTATGTAAGTATAGATGTGTGTGTAAGTGTGTGTGTAAGTGTAGAAGTGTGTGTGTAGAAGTGTGTGTGTGTAAGTGTAGATGTGTGTGTGTGTGTGTGTAAGTGTAGAAGTGTGTGTGTGTGTGTAAGTGTAGGTGTGTGTGTGTGTGTAAGTTGTAGTGAGGTCCACAAGACCACACGGAGCCAACATCTTGCCACACCTGAAGAGTGATTCAATCACATCAGACAAACCTAATCAGCCCTTGTGACACCCTCAGTATGCTGATTACCCACCAAACGCCGATGCAAAGGAACCATAGAATGGGGGGGGGGGGACCTCCCCAATCTACCTAATCAGCCCTCCTGCTAGCTTGCAAGCTTCAAAGGGCCTGATTTAGACAACACGTCTCCAGCGACCATTTGCTATCCATTTCGGCGGCGATTTGAACAAAGAACATACCTTGATAAGAACTTTTGAGGAAAGTTCTTGAGACTTCACCTTTACCACAAGAGTACAAGGTGGAGAATTATGAGAGGGATATTTGTGTTATGTTTGTTACTTTGTTTTAATGTTGTGTTCACTGAAATCTTGATTCTAGTAACAACTCCTTCTTCCTGAAAGATAACCACGTCATTCTTGGTATCTACACGAAGCTATCATAATAAAACAATCATTCAACTATATTTTGTAACTGTACCAAGATGTCCAGAACAATATTTGAACCATCGAATGAACCAGCCAGAGATCAGATCACACCTTTGGTAGGTGTGAAGGAAGGAGGGGGGAGTTGAGAACCCAGCTTCCCCCAATCCACATCTGACCCCAGACGGGTCCTCCCTCGAACTGTATAAAGCCCTAAGATGACCATCAATCTCTGACTCCAGCGAAACCGACCATGGCATGAACGCCATCAGGATTGGCGTTCCAAAGGACGTCGCCAAGCTTCTCCTGAGATTCAACTTCATAGTGAACGCGTCACTATCGGGACGTTTCAACAGAAGAACCAAAAACGCAATTCCAAATGCGACTTCACTGAGATCCCGCAGACTCAGTCACATGACCCAGCGCAGCCGCGCTGTGACTTCAGATTCTTCAAATGGACCTTTGCCGCCCTCAACATCATTGATCAACCCCTGATCAAACGTAACTATGGCTAACGCTCTTTCCTCCTCGACATGGCATTGGCGTGAGCTCTGTTTATGATTTGTAAGGATGTAATCACTGACTGTATAATTTCTGCCTTTCTTTAAGTTAGACCATTTCATTCTGTTCATTGAAACCAATCTCTCATATCAAACCCATAATCCAACTTTTCATAAGATCTGTTTACCTTACTTGAATAAATTCATTGTAAAGATATTTTGACGTGCGTGTTCACTGATGTTACGATTGGCTCTACTCTTAGAACGAATTCATTCCTAAAGATGAGACTGATTATTACATATTAAACATAGGATTCCCTAATGTCCTAAACCAATATTAGGGTGGTGCCCCAGACTTTATGATAAATTAAGTATTTCTATCTTTAAACGAGCAAACCCCGCTACAAAGTGTAGATGTGTGTGTGTGTGTGTGTAAGTGTAGAAGTGTGTGTGTGTGTGTACGTGTAGAAGTGTGTGTGTGTACGTGTAGAAGTGTGTTTGTGTAAGTGTAGATGTGTGTGTAAGTGTAGATGTGTGTGTGTGTGTGTACGTGTAGAAGTGTGTGTGTGTGTACGTGTAGATGTGTGTGTACGTGTAGATGTGTGTGTAAGTGTAGATGTGTGTGTGTGTGTGTGTGTAAGTGTAGAAGTGTGTGTGTGTGTGTACGTGTAGAAGTGTGTTTGTGTGTGTAAGTGTAGAAGTGTGTGTGTGTACGTGTAGAAGTGTGTTTGTGTAAGTGTAGATGTGTGTGTAAGTGTAGATATGTGTGTGTGTGTACGTGTAGAAGTGTGGGTGTGTACGTGTAGAAGTGTGGGTGTGTACGTGTAGAAGTGTGTGTGTGTGTAAGTGTAGATGTGTGTGTGTGTTAGGGCTGTGAAAATTAATATTTGAATGTAAAAAAAAAAGTTAAAAAAAACAACAACAAAAAAACAACCGCGGCAGCAGCGGCGCGTTTGTCTGCTTTGCGGGTGGGCGCGCGCCTCAGCGTCACTGCTGACAGTTGACTTGCGTGGAAGATGGCAGAAAGTGCAGAACCCAGCTTGACCGCAGCAGAGAAAGTGATTGTAACCCCAAAAAATCTAAAGAGTGATGTCTGGAAATATTTCGGATTTTGGTCAGTTGATGGTAAACCTGTTGAGCCTGAAGCTAAAGTAGTGTGTAAGCTATGTAAACTAGAGTTAGCTTACCATTCAACAACTAGCAACTTGAGGCTACATCTCCATGTTTACCACAGCACAGCTCGCTCGGAGCGTTCATGTCGGTTCTATACTGTAAAACTTCAATTAATGTTAATAATATTTGTTTCAATCACTGAATGAAGCCTTTCATATTTGGGACAAGAATCGCGACCTTAAATTGCTTGCACAAAACTCTTGATCAGAACTCAGCATTTGTTTATTGTTGTTGTTCATTTTACACCGCTATGCGCAGAGAGCGCGACGGTGCGGGAGAGAGAGAGAAAGAAAGAGTGCGTGTCTGCGAGCGAGAGGCCAAGGTCTGCGGTCTTGGCCATTAGTTAATTTACTTCTTTTTGTGTAGGTAATATGTTGTTAAATATGTTTAAACTTAAATAAATTAGGCCTACCTACAGTATACAAGTAGTTGTATCTCGTTGTATTAATTTGTCCTGTTATTGACGTGCCTAATGGGCAACCAGAAATTTGAATATATTCGAATATATTCGAATATATTCGAATGTGTTTTTTTAAAGGGAATATTCGAACGTCATTTTTGAGCAATTTTGACAGCCCTAGTCTGTGTGTAAGTGTAGAAGTGTGTGTGTGTGTGTGTGTGTGTAAGTGTAGATGTGTGTGTGTGTGTAAGTGTAGAAGTGTGTGTGTGTGTAAGTGTAGATGTGTGTGTGTGTAAGTGTAGATGTGTGTGTGTGTAAGTGTAGATGTGTGTGTGTGTGTAAGTGTAGATGTGTGTGTGTGTAAGTGTAGATGTGTGTGTGTGTGTAAGTGTAGAAGTGTGTGTGTGTACGTGTAGATGTGTGTGTGTAAGTGTAGATGTGTGTGTGTGCGTGTGTGTGTGTGTAAGTGTAGATGTGTGTGTGTGTGTGTGTGTAAGTGTAGATGTGTTTGTGTGTACGTGTAGAAGTGTGTGTGTCAGGGATTTGAAATGACTTCACTCTTCGAATAGTATCCTAAATGATTTTCGAATATCCGGACAATCTATTTTTATTAATGCAGTTACGTTATGTAATTAGCCTGACATGACGCAAAGCATACAGTAAACACATGAACCCCAACACATTCTGGAAATAATTGTGACTGTTAAGATATTAGATTAAATAAGGGTTAAATAAATAAAACAAATGAAAGAAACTTATTGAACATGACGAAAAGACAATGAACTTGAAAAAACGCTCAGCTTCAGACGTAGGCTCTTAAACTCGACGGAATAACGCTGAGCCTATTATTATGTGAAATAAAAAGTAAAAAATACATTGGACGAAATTAAACACATTGGGTAGGCTATACTTGATAAAAACGAAAGACACACATGGAGAAATATTGCATATTAACTTGGATATTAACTTGGAACCGGAATCCATATACGGTGCACCACCACACAAATGCAAAAATGAATAGCCGATTACGCTACATGGCTAGTGGTAAAAAATGTAATAAGCCACAACTGCATTATCCCTACACATTTTTATTCAGGAAAATGAGCATATAAACATGCTCAGGGGAGAGGCGAGTACGGAGTCGATTTACGAGCAGGCCGGCGTAGAAAAGACTCTGCAGGAACTGAGGTTGCTGCGAGGTACCTACTGCTTAGCCAGGAAACTAAGCTTCTTGTAGCGCCAAATGAAATGAAAGGAGACTCGCAGCAGAACGCAAGGTCACGTAGCATACCTTTTTGATTATGTTTTTTTGAACACTGCTGTCATACAAGCTGTACATTCACTACTTTGTAGCAGAGTGTAATTTTTTTGGTGTTGTCACAGGAAAATATATAATTGAATATTTACAAAAATGTGAGGGGTTTACTCACTTTTGTGGGATACTGTATATATATTTACATTTACATTTAGTCATTTAGCAGACGTTCTTATCCAGAGCGACTTACAGTAAGTACAGGGACATTCACCCCGAGGCAAGTAGGGTGAAGCGCCCAAGGACACAACGTCATTTTACACATCCAGGAATCGAACCGGCAACCTTCTGATTACTAGC